>NW_015165918.1:0-44639 GCF_001447785.1 Gekko japonicus
CTATTGTGCCGACTGTTTTATTGCTTTTACTGTTTTAAGGACTACAGTTTGGTGTAGTGGTTAAGTGCGCGGACTCTAATCTGGGAGAACTGGGTTCGATTCCCCACTCCTCCACTTGCAGCTGCTGGATGACCTTGGGCAAGCCATAGCTCCTATAAGAGCTGTTCTTGAAAATGAGCAGTTTCGGTCAAGAGCTCTCTCAGCCCCACCTACCTCACAGGGTGTCTGTTGTGGGGAGGGGAAGGGAAAAGAGTTTCTAAGCCACTCGACACCTTTGGGTAGTGAAGGGCGGGGTATAAATCCAATCTCCTCCTCTTCTTCTTTTACATGCTGTAAGCTGCCCTAAGCCCACTTGTGGGATTTGGCGGGGTATCAATTGAATAAATAACAGCACCAACTGGCCAGAGTTCATCCAGTGAGCTCCTATGACAGAGTAGTGATTTGAAACTGGGTCTCCCAGATCCTAGTCTGAAACAATGCTCCCTCTAAGCTGTGGAGTCTTGGGAGCAAAAATTCTACTTTGTGAGCTACTACTGGCATTAAAGTTGTGACCGAGCAATTTGGCTACTGCATAAATTAGTTTGTTCTGAAGCCATCCTTCCTGAGCTAGGACAAAAATGTGTTAGCTGGAGGCTAAAAAACTGTGAGCTAGCTCACACTAGCTCAGCTTAGCGGGAACACTGGTCTGAAACTCAAACCACGACACCCCACTGGCTTTTACGGGGTGGCTGCTGTTGAACAGTAGCAAACAGCAAACAGCAAGGCCTGGGTGAGTCAAGCAAGTCAAGTGGTAGCAAGTTGCCTAGTGGTTGCTGCCAAGCCTGGCCCCAAAAAATCCTTCCTCAAATGCCAAAGATTGGACTTATTTCTCTTGAAAGTGTATCCATAGTGAATGCCACAAATTTAGACATCATTGGAATCTTGAATGGATTTGACTCACAGGCGTATCCTGAGTGAATGGCATGGATTTATTATATGTACAGCGTCTTCAATTGATTCCATATTTGGCTTTGTACATTGTGGAACTTTGCACTTTAGTATTGAATAAGAACTTTGTATGTTCATAAAATGTCTTCACTCACTGTGATTTGTTGAATTGTTCTTGAATGTATTGAATAGTGTTTTAAACATTTCATACACAGTTTTTGCTTTTGTTGAACAATAGCAAGCAGCAAGGCAAGTGGTAGCAAGTTGCATAGTGGTTGCTGCCAACCCTGGCCCCAATGAGTCCTTCCTCAAATGCCAAAGCAGCCCTGGAAAAGAAGAAGAAAAAGAAGAAGAAGAAGAGATTGGATTTATACCCCGCCTTTCACTACCCAAAGGAGTCTCAGAGCGGTTTAGAAACTCTTTTCCCTTCCCCTCCCCAGAACAGACACCCTGTGAGCAATGTTCCCTCTAAGCTGTGGAGTCTTGTGAGCAAAAATTCTACATTGTGAGCAACTGGCATTAAAGCTGTGAGCAAGCAATTTGGCTACTGCATAAACTAGTTTGCTCTGGAGCCCTCCTTCCTGAGCTAAGACAAAAATGTGTGAGCCAGAGGCTAAAAAACTGTGAGCTAGCTCACACTAACTCAGCTTAGAGGGAACACTGCCTGTGAGGTAGATCGAGCTGAAAGAGCTCTGCCAGAAACTGCTGTGCCAGAAATACGGGATGCCGAAGGTCATCCAGCAGGTGCAAGTGAAGGAGTGGGGAATCAAACCCGGTTGAGTCTGTGCACTTAACCACTACACCAAAAGGCCCTGCTCCCTCCCCTGCCCTTTAGTGATACAAACAAAGGCTTAAAGGCTGGCAATACTATTGTGGTTGTCTAGCAACAGCCACTGAGGGCATTCATTTCTTAAAGTTACAGGTGCTGCTTATATTGTTTTGGCGAGTTTCAACCCATCAATGTAATTTTTTTGTTAGATTTCTGATTTTTCTGTAAACCTAGGTGTTCTTCAGGTTTATAAAAAGATATATCTTGTCTGCTCATGGCTCTAGTCCATGGGTTTAGGTATCCACAGATCCGATCATGTTGAGTATTAGATATATTGATTTTTACTGTATGGGAGCCATTACTAGATTGTCGCTGAACAGCACGCCCATGGGGTTTGCATTTGGGAGAGCAAGTCACATGTGCAGGTTACCAGACACTGCTTACCTGCACAGCTGCTGGGATTTGTATGATTGGAACAGTCCCCTTCCCAAATAAACAACAAAGCCATAAATAAGCCATAGCAAGCATGAGCCAAACATGCTCTGAGGATTAATCCAAGAAGTGTGTGCAGCATTTCCTTGTTTGGTATCTCATTCCACTTTTTAAGCAATGCATCTCAAAGCCTTGGGGCAACTGCACAGAAGCAAAAATCCTTGCTTCTGATAAGAATTTATGTAAAGATGCACACATTTTCAACTTTGTGTATCCATTACCTATGAATGGCATGTATAAAGAAGAAGAAGAAGAAGAAGAAGAAGAAGAAGAAGAGATTGGCTTTATACTCCGCCCTTCACTCAGAGTCTCAGAGCAGCTTACAATCTCCTTTCCCTTCCCTTCCCCTCCCCACAACAGACACCCTGTGAGGTAGGCGGGGTTGAGAGAGCCCTTTCCAGAACGTCCTTGAGAGAACAACTCTGCTGGAACTATGGCTTGCCCAAGGTCATCCAGCAGGTGCAAGTGGAGGAGTGGGGAATCATCAGACCCGGTTCTCCCAGATTAGAGTCTGCACACTTAACCACTGCACCAAACTGGCTCTCAAATGCACACATGGTATTGATATATATGGTCCACTCCCATGAGCTGTTGTACAGATAAGTCTGGCATTAGATTCCTGGTGTTAAGAGGAGAGGACAACCCATCATTCTGCATCAGGAATCTGATCTCTGAAATTCACCCAGCACAATTACACGAGTGTTTCCCACCCTTCTCTCATATATAATCCATCTTCCCTAGACGAAGTGTCCTGGGATGCCGCTCCATGCCATGCATTACCTGTACTTGTTCCAACCATACCTGGTGTGTCCCACAAAAAGGAAAAGACAGAAAGAAAGACTTATGTGAAGTTTATGGGGGAAAGGGCCAAGACTGATAACTTTAACTCAGTTTTGATTGGCTGGTATGTAAGTCAATCATTCAAACCGTGGATCCTGGCAACGTTTGAGACCAATGGCACCTTTAAGCCCAACAAAGTTTTATTCTGGGTATAAGCTTTCATGTGCATGCATTGGGCCCACTGCATAGCTCAGGGATCTGGAGAGAATTTTGTTTCCATATTATAGCTGTAACCGCAAGGTGATGCTTTTCTGTCTTCCTTCCGTTGCTCTTGTGAATGCAGAAGCGTTCACAGTGGCAACAAAGTATCCATGTGGTTGTTTTCACTACACTTGTCTAGCCCCCGTCCCTTGGCTATCATGCTCCACCCCTTCACTGGGGCGCTTAAAAAACCCCCGCAACAGTAATTGATGCTACAGCGTCAAGTCTGAAATTGACATAATAACACTATAGCTTAAGGAGCTGCGGTGGCTCAAGTGGTTAAGACGCTGAACTGCAGGCTGTGGAAGGTCAGTAGTTCAGCAGTTTGAGACCCGAGTGTGCCACATGATGGAGTGAGCTCCCGTCTCTAGTTCTAGCTACTGCCAACATAGCAGTTTGAAAGAAAGAAATTGCAAATAGATAAATAGGTACCACTTCGGTGGGAAGGTAACAGCGTTCCGTGCGCCTTGGTGTTTAGTCATGCCGGCCACATGACCACAGAAATGTCTTCGGACAGCGCTGGCTCTTCGGCTTTGAAACGGAGATGAGCACCGCAACCCTAGAGTCGGATTCGACTGGCTTTCGAGCAAGGGAACCTTTACCTTTTTTTACTTATCTTTAACCCTACAGCATGTGTGGAGCTGGTGGTGTCTGGGGGAGGCTACCATGGGGAAGCTTTGAGGCAAAGAAAATGGTGCCTGTAAAGAAAATGGTTTCTTGTTCTGAGTTACAAACTAAAATCTTTGGTTCAGGCTGTGTAGAGGCCTGCTGAAACTTTCCCAAGAGACAGTTAGAGATAGCAGAGAGAGCGCTGTGACCTTGCTAAAGTGTTTTCAGCTGTGGATGGTACCAAGCTACCAACTGCCCTTGGAGCTTCCAGTTAGCACATTCCAAAGCAATTGAGCTATAGACCCCCCTGTGTGTGTGTGGGGGGGGAGGTGGACCAGACTTAGCTGCAGATAGTTTCAATTTCCCCCCTCTTGCTCATCCCAGGATGTCATGTGCCTAGCAACAGAGAGAGTTACATCACCGCTCTGGTCTCTGGTTGATTCAAAGGCCTAGGGCTGATCAGAGACCCTACCCCTATAAAGTTAGCTAACATTCATTCAGTATGGTGGTGCCTGGAGCTATTTGACATGGCTTTGTCAATAGTTCCAGAAGCATCCCAGCAATGGCATCCCGTCTTGATACCTGCCTGGACTGGCTGATTGGTCTTTCACACCTGGGCTGTTGGGATAGATTGAAAGACCTGGTGGCAACCTACCGAGGCTTGGGTGAGTTTGTAGACTCTCTCGAGTGTTTTGTAACTTTGCTTTGCAACATACTCCCCCTGAACCAAAAGTTCCTGGCCCGGAGGGGCTGGCACTTTTGTCAGTGCCGACATGGACAAGACTTCCAAAGATGAGTACCTTCTAGGCTTGCCAAGTCCCCCCGGGGGGTGGGGTAACCCCCGCCCCAGAGTCCCGTTCCCCACTGCCAGCAGATCGGGCCCCAGGGGGAACCCCACCCCGACGTGCACGTCACCCGGAAGTGGCACGACCACGCCGGGCACGCTGGGGGTGGGGCCACAGTCATCCGAGGGAAAACTCTATGGTTTTACCTCGGATGGTCGTGGCCCCGCCCCCAGCGTGCCCGGCATGGTTGTGTAACTTCCGAGTGACGTGGATGCGGCGCACGTGCGCACTCCAGCCGGGAGTCCCCCACTGTGGCGAAAATCAGACTTGGCAACCCTAGTGCCTTCCCATACACAAAATGTTCAAAACTATTTGGACCAGCTGGATTTGCTTGTACTCTAGTAAACTTGTTAGACAAATACTAACTATGACTAGAATATCTACAAATCTATTCAGTCAATTCCCAGGTGTTGGAGAAAGGCTAGGATACCAAACAAGCAAATGTCCTGGATTCCTATTCCAGAATGCTGCAATTCTAATAGGTTTTTGGCTTACAACATAAATTTGTTGACAATTCAAAGCCTCTTTTTTTGGTACACGTTGCCTTTAATAAGCTAAGTAGCTCTCCTCCCCTCATTGCAGTAGCTCTCTGATGTATTTGTAGAGAGCTATCATATCCATATAATAAACGCCATTGATTTGCAAATGGGGGAAATTATTTTGCAATGGTAATCATTAAAGAAAATAAATGGCTCCAGGAGCTAGCTTAATATATTGGGTTTTCCTTTTTGCTAGATCAATGTGAATCAACAAATAATATTCTTTTCAGCGCACATGCTAAGTGTGTTTATGAACTGTGTGGATGTCTTTTTCAAAGAAAATTATAATCCTGCCCTGGTAGTCAGACAAGGATACAAAGGTCAGGTGCGCACAACTGTGTTTAGCCAATCCAGAGGGCTTCTTCTGTGTCCCAGTCAAACAAACTGAAGTTCTCAGCTGCTTCTGAAAACTCCTTGGTGTCTTCAGTACATATAGCCGTGGGTTGGTCACCAAAGCAATTGAGGTGCCCTGAAGTTTAATCTTCAACTCCCTGACAAGACAGATGATGTATGTTATCAGTTTACATTGTAAGAGAGCCAGTTTGGTGTAGGGGTTAAGTGCGTGGAGTCTAATCTGGGAGAACCAGGTTTGATTCCCCACTCCTCCACTTGCAGCTGCTGGATGACTTTGGGCAAGGCATAGTTCTGTCAGAGCTGTTCTGGAAAGAGCAGTTCTGGAAAGAGCTCTCTCAGCCCCACCTACCTCACAGGGTGTCTGTTGTGGGGAGGGGGAGGGAAATGAGTTTGTAAGCTGTTCTGAGACTCCGAGTGAAGGGCGGGGTATAAAACCAATCTCCTCCTCCTCCTCCTCCTCCTCCTCCTCCTCCTCCTCTTCTTCTTCTTTTTCTTCTTCTTCTTCTTCTTCTTCATATTTATGGTGACTGGGCACTTCTAGCTTTATGGATGGTCCAATATTTGGCAAGATGGCAGCTCATCTCATCTACAGTGGCCTTGGTCTCTGTACCATGTTTGCTGGACCTCCATGGCAGCTGGTTGGCCACTGTGGGAAACAGGATGCAGGACTAAATAGAACACTGGTCTGGTCTGGCAGTGCTCTCCTTCTGTTGTTATCCTGGGGGGGAACCCCATTGAAATAGAGGTTGAACCTTCGGATGCCCACTATATTAAGAGGCCTCCCAGCAATTCAGGGATTGGGAGGAGGGGGAAGGCCTGGTACATCAGCATGCCTACATCACTTCCAGTTAAAACAGAAAGTGACACTGGATGCTCTTGCCCGAATGGTGGAGTGTCCCTGGTGATGTGCTAATATCACATACAGGAACACAAGGAATGATGTTGGTACATCATCAGCAATGTCATTATGGGCTTTTCTGCATTCTCATTTTCCTCACTCGCATGTTTCTGTTGCTCCCCCCCCCCGTTCTGCTCTTGTTTCCTGTGTGTAACTCTGCCATATGATAAATCAATTTCTCCCTCTAGTGGTCAATGTGATATTACATTGCTTTATGTCTGGCAATCTGAGCCTTCGGGGTAGGGCGGGGTATAAATTTAAACAACAGGTCTGCACAACTGCCAAAACCCGTTTATATTCTCTTAGCCATTTTCCATACTTTTCGTGGCAAGTCAAATCCTGCGGGCCTCTCATCAGTATTTATCAGGTTATGGATATCAGGTGGAACTGATTGTATCCATGTTCACAATCCTAGATTGAAATTTTCTGATTGCAGGATTTGTGCAGATCTTATTGCTGAGTGTCGGGATTTTAGTCTGGATAGGCCCACGACAGGTGCAGAAAAGGGGGAAAATCCCAGAAGCATCATAATAACATAAGAGAAGCCAATGTTGGATCAGGCCAATGGCCCATCCAGTCCAACACTCTGTCACGCAGTGGCCAAAAATACCAGGTGCCATCAGGAGGTCCACCAGTGGGGCCAGGACACTAGAAGCCCTCCCACTGTTGCCCCCCCCACACTCTAAGAATACAGAGCATCATTTGCCCCAGACTGAGAGTTCCGCACACCAGTGAGGGAAATGAGAATACGGAAAAGCTCTATGTTGCTAGCGAGCTCATCACCCCGGAAAGTCTCCTGCTAGTTGCTAAGCCACAACTGGCAACACTAGTTGACCCAGGAGGGGATGAGAAGCAATGTGTACACTGGACAAAGCCCAGCATCACACCAGAGAGGACCACAAATACGATGAGCCCGTTCATCACATACGTTCTATGAACCAGCTCTGAGTTAGGTTCCATGATTCTGTCCTTTAGAAACCGTTCCACCAGTCTGGAGGAACAAGCGATGCCTGCATCAAGGGATGGTCTGCTGCAACGTTTTGCATCTTTTCTCTTTGCTGGCTTTCCATTTCCGTGGGTGTTTCGGGAACATCTTGCAATGAGGCGTTGGCCCAGACTGAAATCCAGATCTTGATCCAAACTTCCCTCCGCTAATGAACATATTTTTTAATTAATAATTTACCAGCACAGCGTTAATAATGAATAAGGATCTGGAGAAGAAGGGGCACCATTTTGGGAGCCCCACGGAGCTCTCCGGCGAGCGAGCGACCCCCTTTAAATCTCATCCTCCGAGCTCCTCTCCCTTCAGTGCGTCAAAATCTTTTCAAATATTTCCTAATTGCACAAGGTTGCCGTGCGTTTGACCATTTGCTTTCTGTACACCATTGATCCACTGATGTATTACTGTCAGCCAGCTCAATGCACTGTTGAGATATTTTATTGCAATTAATTTACAGGGCAATAGTCATTGATTGATAACAGGGGAGCAAAAGAAGATTTCTCCTACGTGCCTTCCACGGGCAGGGGGGAAAAAAACCCTCATAGAATGGGACCGTATTCCATTCCAATGCTATTGCAAATCCAATAGAATGTCCTATGGCTTTCCGCCGGCTCAGCAGATTTTCCCCAGTGTTTTCCAAACTCGATTATGATTGTAGTGCTTGGACGCAATTAAAAACAAATTGGGTATTCTTGTTTTCTTATGAAGACGGTTGAGATAGCATCCAATGTATGTACAAGTTAAGAGTATTCTTGGTGCTTGGGGGGGGGCGGCAACAGTGGGAGGGCTTCTAGTGCCCTGGCCCCACTGCTGGACCTCCTGGTGGCCCCTGGTATTTTTGGCCACTGTGTGACACAGAGTGTTCGACTGGATGGGCCATTGGCCTGATCCAACATTGGCTTCTCTTATGTTCTCTTATGAGAAGAAGAAGAGGAGGAGGAGAAGGAGGAGATCTTACCCCGCTCTTCACTACTTGAAGGTGTCTCAAAGTGGCTTACAATCTCCTTTCCCTTCCCCTCCCCACAACAGACACCCTATGAGGTAGGTGGGGCTGAGAGAGCTCTTTTGAGAACTGTTTGTGAGAGAACAGTTCTGAAAGAACTTGTAACTGACCCAAGGTCACACCAGCATCTGCATGTGGAGGAGTGGGGATTCAAACCCAGTGCTCCCAGATTAGAGTCCGCACTACTAACCACTACACCGAACTAGCGCAACTGGCAGCAATGTACACATGTATATTCCCAGTCTCAGTTTCCCACTCCCACAAATCTTTCTTTGCTGTTTACTGCTTGGCAGGGGACTGCATAAATAAACAGTCAGCAACTTAATCAGACAGCAATTATGAATAAACACTTCTTAAAAAGACCTACTGCTTGGTGTTCATTTAAGTCCATGTTACTACTGAGGTTGATGCACAAGCACATTTCCACACAGCCTTATGGGAGTAATTTAATTACCCAGCCCTTCATGATTTCGGGGGAGTACATTCAACTACTGTACAGATGCCAAAGAGGTTCTCAGGGCTGAAGAAACTGAATGTCCACCACAGCTATGCTACTGCGCACAGCCACAAAGATGTCTGGCACTGTTGGAAGCCGACAGGTAAATGATCATATGATCCCCATTTGCTCTCACAAAACCCCTGTGTGGTAGCTTCGGATAAGAGTGTGTGACTGGCCCAAGAGCATCCAAATGAGCTTCATGACGGAAGGAGAATTGGAACCCCGGTCTCCCAGGTCCTGGTCCAAAACTATTACCTCTACACTATGTTGCCTTGAAGAAGCTAAATGCTTGGAGACAGTGTAAATACTCTGAGAGCCAGTTTGGTGTAGTGATTAAGTGCGTGGACTCTAATCTGGGAGAACTGGGTTTGATTCCCCACTCCTCCACTTGCAGCTGCTGGGTGACCTTGGGCAAGCCATCCTTCTGACAAGAGCTGTCCTTGAAAGGGCATTTCTTGAAAGAGCTCTCTCAGACTCACCTACCTCACAGAGTTTCTGCTGTGGGGAGGGGAAGGGAGGGGAGGGGAAAGGAGTTTGTAAGCCTCTCTGAGACTCCAAGTGAAGGGCAGGATATAAATCTAATCTCTCCTCCTCCTCCTCCTTCTTCAGACCCTACAGTGTATGCTCCACTTCTAAACTGGGAGCCTTCAGGGTCAAGAAGTTCTGCCATCTTGCCTTGCGTACCCTTCCTCCCAATCCTCATTGCCTGTGGGTTGACTTTAGCTACTGTGAAGTGAAAGCAAAGCACTCAGTTTATGTTCAAGGTCATTCTCACCTTAATGGTTACTGAAATGTCCATATTACTCTCAGGAAGAATGTCCAGTAGCAGACTTGAACTGGTATGTAGCATGGATCTTTGGAGGACACATTGCATCTCCATGAGCTCTATCAAGGGTGATGAGCGGGCCTATCTTCTGTACAATGGATTTTTTGCCCCATCAAGGAAGGGAGGACTGTGGCTCAGTGGAATAGCATCTGCTTTGTATGCAGAAGGTTGCAGGTTCAATCCCTGGCCTCTCCAGTTAAAAAAGGACCAGGCAGCAGGTGATGTGAAAGACCTCAGCTTGAGACCCTGGAGAGCCTCTGGCAGTCTGAGTAGACAATACTGACTTTGATGGACCAGGGGTCTGATTCAGTGTAAGGTAGCTTCATGTGTTCACGTGTAGTCTGTTATATACCAGCAATGAGTGCATCTGGTTATTCCATTGTGACGCAGCATAAACCTGTTTTGCTGAGCATGGTGAGTTCCATGTCCAAGATAAGGATCAGACTTTTTTTGGTCCTTCTCAATTATGTCCACATCACAGCACATTTATTGACTCAGTGGGAGCCACTGAGGATCAACTCACCTGGTTCTGATCTACAGGTAGCCTCATCCCTAGAGAAGAACATTGCATCTTCAGTCAGCTTTCTTCTAGGGGGGAACCTTTTCAATGGAAATTGAACCACTCACTGGCCCATTACACATGCACATCCTACTGCAGATTTTCAGAGCGGTAAGCATTTAATCTTGACTTTGAAATTAGTGCCTGCCTTACACACAATTTTTTTCTTTTTCTTTTTCCTCTGGTAAACAGCATGATAAAAAGTAGAGACATCATCCTGCCAACAAAAGTCCGCATGGTCAAAGCAATGGTATTCCCAGTTGGACTATAAGGAAGGCCGAGCGCCAAAGAATAGTTTCTTTTGAACTATGGTGCTGGAGAAGACTCTTGAGAGTCCCTTGGACTGCAAGAAGATCAAATCAGTCAATCCTAAAAGAAATCAACCCTGACTGTTCCCTGGAAGGCTAGATAATGAAACTGAAGCTCAAATACTTTGGCCACCAAATGAGAAGGGAGCACTCACTGGAGAAGACCCTAATGCTGGGAAAGATTGAAGGTCAAAGAAGATGGGGACGGCAAAGGATGAGATGGTTAGACAGTGTCATCGATGCAACAAACATGAAATTGAGCCAACTTCAGAGGACGGCGGAAGACAGGAGGGCCTGGCAGGAGCTGGTCCATGGGGTCACGAAGAGTCGGACTCGACTGTGCAACTGAACAACAACAAAATATTTATTCTGCAGCTACAATATTTATACAAAATTTACATAATTGCCCTATCACAGCTGTGCAGCAGCATCCAGCGAGCACCTCCCATTTAAATTTTCGTAGTTCAGGTTTTATGCATGCATTGTAGCATTAGTTCATTGAATGAAAGGGAACAGAAAGGAACAGGCAAAGGGAAAACCCACTGTTGAAACTGATCAGATGTTTTCTGAAACTGACAAGTAGCTGTGAAGCTCTTTTCTTTTCTCTATTGCTGAGCACTAGAGGATTCTCTGCTTTGTTCAGCTACTGCGAAAAATGAGAACGAGTCATACGATCTCATAATATGGGGGAACATGTTGAGTGTACATAATGCATGGTAGAACCCACTGTCACTGGCATTGCAAGGTGTGATCGTTGGCAATGTGTGTGTGTGTGCACACATGCGCCTGTGGAAAGTCAGCTGCAACTCCACCATGGTTTGCACAGGGCTGTGATGTGTATGGGGCAGGAGTCCTTTGGCCAAAGCTCTGGAGAGCTTTTTTAGTCTTGTGCCACAAAATTGGGGGGGGGGATGGTATTTTCGCCGATGCCTTAGCACAGCTGCATAGTGATGCTAATTTCTTGCCCTTCCTTGCAAATTTGCGTGTTTTTTCTCTTTGCGATTCTCTAATTTGATCCCGCAAATTGGTTGTGATCTTGGCAGGTTTTAAAAGCCTGTCCTGAATGAATTGCACTCTGTCCTCCAAATGGATCGATCTCAAGTGATTGTTAAGTTTGGTGGTTCGCAGGAGGTCCATGTGGCTCAGTCGCCATTTTAATGTTAGGTTTCCAGGGACTGCCAAAATGGTTCCTCCCCCAAACTTTGTTTACTAAAACATTAAAAGGGAAAATATTTTCAAAGCTTTAGGCTTTCCATTCCAGTCTCTCTCTCTTTATATCTTATGTCAATTTCATTCCATGCTGATGATCCCCCCTTCATTTTTTTGCATGCAGAGCTGAAAACATCTTTTTCTTTGCACAAAAGATGCTGCCATTTGCATCCTCTACAATCTCCCTTTTGGATCAATACTAGCAGGGAACTAAACCTTGCACAGCTCATTTTAAACTCCCCCCCCATTTTAATTTGTTTAAATTCAGCAATCCGAGACTAGCGATAGTCTCATATCACTAGACTCATGCCACTTTTTTAAAAAATTGGAAAACAAGGGGGAAATGGAACTTGTACACTGATGAAGGGGGGAGGATGGTGGAAAGTGCAGAGAGGGTGGGATGACCTTGATGTGGGTGGGAGAGTGACCTCTGAGGGGTGACAAAAGGGCAGGGGGAATATGAGGGAATCTATATGCTTTTGAATTACCTTCAGTTTGGAAGTGAAACAAGGGGAAATCGACAGAAAAGCAATCTCAGAAAACCTAGGGAAACAGTGACCAAAAAGTGAACTGAGGGAGGCAAATCAATGCAGAATGACGAGGAAAACCTGATGGACATGCATGGTGAAAGCAAGGGAGAACACGCACATATAATAGGCCACTGTCAGATGTATAGGGTGACTTCTGTTTCCCACATATTGTTGCCTACAACTGCATTGTCTACCTTTTCCCTAAAGGATTGAATGAGAGGTGCTTCACTAAGTAGAAGAGAATAAAGGGACCTATCCTGTTCCTGGGAGAATGCAGTATCTGTGATAAGGATACGGTCATGCACTCCCTTGATTGTGTCCCAGAATGTAGTTTGCTTTATTGCATACTCAATGGAGTTGTCAAGAACCAAGATTGTTTTTCATTCACCCTTTTTTGCATATCCCCTTCAGAATTCTATCTCATAACGATCTATTAGTGGAACAGAATCTACAGAGTGGCGGTTAAATAAGTATTTATTTATATCCCACCTTCCTCCCCAGTGGGGTTCCAAAGCAGCGTCAATCATTCTCCTCTACTCCCTTGTATCCTCATAACAGCTAGGCTGAGTGTGTGACTGGCCCAAGGTCACCCAGTACGCTTCCATGGCAGAGTGAGGATTTGGGCACTTTAACTGCTACACCACACTGTCAGTTACATGTCAATTACATGTCAGCATGTCAATTACATCTTCCAGTTCTGTATCTGGAGCAAAGAGGTGCATTTTCAATGAAATCCTGAACAGGGCATGGTTTTGTCTTTGTGTTTTTTTAAGAAGATGACAATATTTGCGCAGACTGAAGGCAAATGCTTCTGGACATAAACAAAAATTGCAGGATAAATTTATTGTTAGTGTGACCAAACTGCTGCTTTACAAAAGGTGGTGGTGGGGGGAGAGGGAGCCTGTGAATTAATCTTTGTCGGTCCATGTGCTGCCAGATGCTAACACAGCCATGAAAAAAACAGGTATTTAAAGCTACATTTTATAAAAGCGCCCTGGTGAAAATCAATAGAAAGCTTTAGTGGGCAGAATGTGTGTAATAGTAGCAAGTAGAAAGGTTAGTGGAGAAGTTAATGGTTCTATCAGGAATAAAGCAGAGTTAAAGTGGGAGAGAAACTACTACCACAAGTGGTTCATTAACCTTTCGGGACCTTGGTGTACCTTCGAAGTAAAGACGGCGAGAAATCTGATTCAGCCTAGGCTAGTTCTTGTTAGTGCTTACTTTCCCAAACCAATTGTTTTTCAGTGATGGAACAGCCACACACACCCTAGCTTCCTACCCGTATTACAGGGATGTATCAGGAACTTTGTAAATAATGGGCTTTCTTGGTCATTCTTAACATCTTTAGAAGCTGGTCATAAATGCCCAAAGGTGTGGACATTCACCAGTAAATCTCAAAAGCTACCAAGCCACTATAGCCACAAGGTATAGATAGGGACTCTGGGGCAAGTGATGCTCTGTCATCTTGGTGCTTCGGGGGGGGGGGGTCAACAGTGGGAAGGCTTCTAGTGCCCTGGCCCCACTGCTGGACCTCCTGATGGCACCTGGTGTTTCTGGCCACTGTGTGATACAGAGTGTTGGACTGGATGGGCCTTTGGCCTGATCCAACATTGGCATCTCTTATGTTCTTATGTTAGACAATGAACACATTTCTTCCACACTTTCGTTTTGTAAACATTCCAGGGGCAGTTGCGCATGCAGCCCAAGGCAATGACTACGGAACATACATTTCTTTTTTTTCCCTCCTCTTTGTATCGCAGCTAGAGTTGCCAACCTCCAGGTTCTAGCTGGAGATTACAATTGTTCTCCAGGCGGCAGAGATCAGTTCAGAGAAAACGGCCACTTTGGATGGTGGACTCTATGGCATTATACCCAATGGAAGTCTCTCCCCTAATCCCACCTTCCTCAGGCTCCACCCTGAAAATCTCCAGGTATTTCCCAAGATGGCAACCATAATCGCAACAAGGCTGGAAATTCACTTCCCACTATAGAGTGGGTGGTCATGTCCCTGACCCTTTTTTCAAAGGAAGCATGTGGTTCACAATGGGGTGTTTAGGCCTTGTGTGGTCCGGCCAATCGGGTAAGGCCCTCGGAGCAGTGGTTAAAGCCATCTCTGACTTCTATGGTGCAGGTGTTTGATGTAAGCTGACCTACCCACCTTCCCTTATGAATATCATAGGATTCGCCGGTTGCCTGTGGGGCTGAGCAGAGATTTGGGTTCTCCCTTCAATCCGGCTGAATGGAAGCTCTGATCATCTCTTGTCCTGAAAACCCTACGGGATCACCATAGATCTGCTGTGATTTGATAGCATTTTCCCACCAATATCCTCTGTTTAGAAGTCGTTTCAGACTTCTCTGGCCATCAGGGTATCTTGGGCTAAGTGTGCCACACTACTCAATTTGAAGACTTCAAGGTGGTGAGGTCAAATGCAACCCTTGTGAGCAGAGTTCCCTCTAAGCTGAGTTAGTGTGAGCTAGCTCACAGTTTTTTAGCCTCCGGCTCACACACTTTTGTCTTAGCTCAAGAAGGATGGCTCCGGAGCAAGCTAATTTATGCAGCAGCCAAATCATTTGCTCACAACTTTAATGCCAGAAGCTCACAAAGCAGAATTTTTGCTCACAGGACTCCACGACTTAGAGGGAACATTGATTGTGAGGTGAGTCAGCCAATCCAAAGCACTATTTTATATCTTGCATGATTCATATTGTGTGTGGGGGGGAAGCCCTCTTCATTCAACTCGATTATGAAAAGAAAGTACGAAGGTAGGTGCTGATGCCATTAAACCTGTGATAACAGCCGAGAGCTAGGACAACAGCCAACAGAGATATCAGGATCATTAGCTACACCAAGGAAGCAATTCGACAGAACTGGATCCCTGTTCTGCTCTCTGCGTTACTCCCCCGCATCAGTGTCCCCATCCCCGGCACACGTCTCTCGCTTTTGTTCCAGCAACTTTTAGAGAAGGATTGGAATAAGCAGCTGCTGCAAGAGTGAATGCCAATGGTTCCTTGCCAATGCGGCCAGCAGGAGGTACCCCTCACATGAGACGGCTGAATCCCTTCTGGAGAGGGAGGCTCGCCTTCCGTGTCACATTCCCGTGCCGCTGACTCAAGCTTGCTTCTCCACTCCCATTTGCGATTACGGCCTTTCTGTCGCTCCCTCCCTCTTTTAGCCTCCCAAACGAACTCTTTTGTGCCATGTGTGGCTGCAGTTCACCGGGAGAGAAAGAGCTTCAGCTCATAATTAGGGGAGGAGCACTTTTTTTTTTTTTTTTGGCCTCCGTCCCCAACACAAAATCTGTTTCGAGACGGATTCTGCCAAAATGCAAAACGAAGTCTGAGTGCACCATGTTTTCTTTGCCAGGGTTTGTTTGAATTTTCCTTTTTCTTTGAAAGAACAGGGACGGTTCTTCGGGATATTTCGGCTTCAACCGACCCGCTGTTATCATTTTGCCGACCCAGAGTCCTTGGGAAAAACAAAACAAAATTCTCTTTCTGTGTCTCTGAAAAGACCACTTTGTGCACAGGCTTAAGCCTCCCCAGCTGTGACAAGGCACGAAAACAAAATGTCTGCCGCGGGTTGGGTGCCCCTCAACTCTTTGTAGGGTAATTGCATTGGTTCTTTTCCTAGACTGGCTCTTTATTAGTCAGCATCCTTATCTCCTAGCTCCAGCTGAGGATAGTATTATACCATCCAAAGCACAGCTAGTTTGCTCGCTGAAGGACGTTTCTGGTCTTCATTTTAGCAGGCACCATCTTTGGAACTGGCTGTCGTGTATGGGTGCTTGTGTGAATCACTGTTTTGTCAAACCGTTTCGTCTGTTTTATTTCTCATGAAGCCAGCCTCTCTGAGATTAACTATTTGGACACCACTGTCTTTATTCATGATGGTAAGTTGGCTGTTCGTCCATTTCACAAAAAAACTGATAAAAATTCTATTTTACATTTCGAATCACACCATGTCAATCATTTAAAGTGCAATCTACCGTATAGCCAATTTCTTAGGATTAAGCGTAATTCAACCCTGGAGGAAGACTTCAATAAAGAAGCAGACAGACTCACAGAACAGTTTTTAAAGAAAGGTTATCCTGAATGGGTGGTAAGCAACGCCCGTTTCAGAGCAGTACGTCGGGATCGAAAAGATTTGTTTAATGAGAAAAGGGAACCCCCACATGATGATAGACTCAACTGGGCATTAGAGTTTACAAGTAAGTCATTTAACATTAAAGCCATAATTATGAAACACTGGCACATCCTCAGTGACATTAGGGCATGTCAGTTGCCTTTAAAAATAGGCTTCAGGAAAACACAAAGCATAAGAGATAAGTTGGTCAGGGCTGATGCCTTCAAGATTGAGGAAACCAACAGAAACCCGATCGGACATCGCAGCTGTGGTAGATGTGCGGCGTGTCCGTTAATGACTGAAACTGACACGTTGGTTTTTCCTGACATTAACCTTAAAGAATCCATCCGTCATTTTTCATCCTGCGCGACAAAATCGGTCGTCTATTTGTTGACATGTGCATGTAATCTAAGGTATGTCGGGCAAACATCAAGAGCATTGAGGACCCGCATTTTGGAGCACAAATCCAAGATTAAGCATAAACACCCTACCGCACCAATGGTGCAGCATTTTGAAAGATACAACCATGGCCCGAGTGATTTTAAATGCATTGTATTAGAAGTAGTTAAAAGTAAACCATTTACTAGTATGGATATTAAAAAATTACTACTTCAAAGAGAGGCATTCTGGATATTCAAACTCCAGTCAGAACATCCTAGGGGTCTAAACACCGCACTAGACTTATCATGTTTCCTAGGTGATTAATGCAACACTTGACGGGGGTCTGTTTTGGTGATCCTTTAATAGCAACAGGTATACTGTTTTGGAATGATTGTACTTAAAGGAATAGATGAAAAATGCTCAAGCACTTTAGGTTTGCTGGTAAGGTGGCTCCTCCAGCATCCAATATCATGTGACTCTTTAACAGCAATAGGCACACTGTTTTGGCATGATTACACTTAGATGAATAGAGGAACAAATGCTCAAGTACTTTGGGTTTGTTGGTAAGGTGGCTCCTCCAGCGGCATGATTGCACTTAGATGAATAGAGGAATAATGTTCTAGTACTTTAAGTTTGTTGGTAAGGTGGCTCCTCCAGTATCCAATATCATGTGACCTGGTTAATAGGATATAAGGAACTAGTTTGAACCTGTATGTTTAAGATTTGCTATCCGAATAAAATGCTGTAAAAATTTGGGAGCTGCTCTCAGCCAGTTTAGGTAAGAGAAATTTAAATAAGTAATTTTATATGAAGGGATTGAGGTTATGCTTTAAACAAACATGTAAGCTATAATAAGGTTATGTGATTTTTGTTTGTAGATAACTTGTACCTTTAATGGAAACATGAAGTAAAGAATAGTACTACAAACTGTATGTATATTCAAACAATTGGGTTTTATTGTATGTACATTCAAACAATTGTGTTTATTGTTGTATTGTAATCAGGTGTCTTCAACAATTCCGGTTTTTGTAAAAAATCTGTAAAAAGCTTTCTTCTTTCTTTCTTCTTTTTCATTAGGATGGTTGAAAAAGACGTTCAGTCGAAACGTTCCATCTTTAACATCCTTGGCACTGTGACTGGGCTTCTGTCTTCGGATGAAGTTCACCTAGTAAAATCAAGTAGAAATTTATATGACTTGTTAATGTGTCTTTAACAGTTTGAACTTGTACAGTAATTCTTTCCTGTGTCATTGACTTTACAAATTACTGGGTCCACTTGTGTTGTTCTGCATTATTTCTCATGAACAACAGGTTAAATGGGCACTTGTAGGAAATACATTCCTATCACACCTTGGTTGGAACGAGTCAAGTGCATCTGTTTATGCATCACTGAGACTCTCATTGGGCCATAGCTTAATGGTAGAACACATGATATACAACATTTAGCCAGTTTGGTGTAGTGGTTAGGAGTGTGGACTCTAATCTGGGAGAACCGGGTTTGATTCCCCACTCCTGCACATGCAGCTGCTGGTGTGACCTTGGGTCAGTCACGAGTTCTCTGAGAGCTGTTCTCTTAAGGGCAGTTCTCGGGAGAGCTCTCTCAGCCCCACCTACCTCACAGGGTGTCTGTTGTGGGGAGGGGAAGGGAAAGGGATTGTAAGATGCTGAGACTCCTTCAGGTAGTGAAGGGCGGGGTATAAATCCAATCTCCTCCTCTTCCTCCTCCTCCTCTCACCAAGAGGCTCAGGAGCCACATGTGGCCCCTTGGCATTTCAGCAGTGTCTAGGGTTGCCAAACTCCAGGTGGGACCTGGAGATCTCCCAGAATTATAACTGTACTTGAGAAAATGGCTGCTTTGGATGGTGGACTCTGTGGCATAATTCCCTGCTGAGGCCCCTCCCCTCCTCAAACCCCAGTCTCCTCAGGCTTCACCCCTAAATCTCAAGGAATTTTCCAAACTGGGCACTGCTCCCCAACGTGGCTATCATCATTGTCATCATCGTCATAATCAACTTGCTAGGCTTCCCTTCCCTGCAGCAGGGCTCAGGGCAGCTTACATCAAAACCAACAAAACAATAATCCATTAAATAATGTTAAAAACGACTAAAAACAATATATTAATCAAACAGTACATTACATTGTCTAAGATGCTGAGAAATTCATGTTCCCACCAGCCTCCGAGGTAAAGGGGGTGTGGACAGGGGATTGGGGGGGGGGGTATGTCAACTGTTGCTGTCCTCAACCGAATGCCTGGTGGAACATCTCTGCCTTGCAGGCCCTACGGAAAGGTAATAAATCCCATAGGGCATGAATATTTCTCGTGTTCCACAAAACTGAACTAGGCCATTACCCAGTAGAGCTTGTTGGCAGGTTGTTCCTTCTGTAGCTCTAGGAATTGCTGGAAACACTCTTTTTACCATAGAGTTTTATCATGGATTCTCTGTCAGTTCCTAGAGCTACCTAATAACATTTCTGGGTTTTTACCAAAAGGGACATAATGCCACATGTAATGATCCACTCCCCACTTTTGGTATTTTTCTCTCACCGCTGCAGGAACTTGGCAGCCCTAGAGAGAAGAGGAGATTGGATTTATACCCCACCCTTCACTATCCAAAGGAGTCTCAGAGTGGCTTACAATCCCTTTCCCTTCTCCTCCGCACAACAGACACTCTGAGAGGTAGGTGGGGCTGAGAGAGCTCTTTTGAGGACTGCTCTTGAGAGAACAGCTCTGAGAGAACTTGTGACTGACCCAAGGTCACACCAGCAGCTGCCTGTGGAGGAGTGGGGAATCAAACCCGGTTCTCCCAGATTAGAGTCCACACTCTTAACCACTACACCAATCTGGCCCTAGGTGATGGCATCTACCACAGCTCACTCTGGACCAGCCAGTACCCTGTGCCCTCAACGACCGCCACACCACAGGTTCCAAGCGACTTTGCAAAATGGTTCATTTCATTTGATCTTTTTTTTTTTTTGGGATGTCCTCATATTTTGTCAAGGTTGCTTCCCTCAAACACCCATCTATCTGTTCGTTAGAAAATCCAGGTATCTTTGGAGTTGTGGTAGAGAGGGAATCTTCCACAAAATCCCATATTGTTAAAAAAAAAAAGTAATGTCTTTAACCAAGTGTCATTGCGAAGCACAGCAAAGGGACAGTTAGAAGAGCTCTCCTTACACAAAGTCAATAAATGTTTGTGTCATCCCCCCCCCAAAAAAACCCTGACAGCTGTATTGTAGAAGGAAGATTTCTTGGACATTTTCTGTCAATATAAATACACTGGGTCGACAACCATGCGCCTTGTCATGCTACCTTTTCATAATCACAGTCTCAAGAGCTTTAATTATCTTTTCAGCCATCACTATTTGCATTTGGGTTGTCTCATGGTCTTTCATTGCTAATGTGTCACGTGTGTTCCCTTCTCCCATGTGGGGTGACAACCGATCATTCTTCATAAATAAAATGACAAGTCTCTTATTCATGCAGCACTCAAGAGTGAGCTTCGGAAAGTTGAATTTCAAGAGATTAAAACTCCCTCTGCGGTTCTGTTATGGCGTACTCCGTCTGAATTCAACAGCAAATAGTCTCAACATGGTATTCTACCATCCCATGCCTGATAGGAACTCTTGGTCTGGGACAAGTGATACTCTGTATTCTTGGTGCTTGGGGTGGGGGGGCAACAGTAGGAGGGCTTCCAGTGTCTCCTGGCCCCACTGGTGAACCTCCTGATGGCACCTGGTATTTTTGGCCCCTGTGTGACAGAGTGTTGGACTGGATGGGCCATTGGCCTGATCCAACATCGGCTTCTCTTATGTTTTTATGTTCTGATAACACTCACTTTCAACACAATAGTGAGCACATATGAGAATATATGGTCCCGTTCACACGAGGCGATTTGGCCCGGGAGCGGGACAGTTCGGGGGCGGGTCAAACCGGCGCGATCACACCACAACATCTGTAAAGCGCTGTGATACCGTCCCCGAACTGGCCCTTTCCCGGGAAAAAGCGCCTCAACCTGAACCACCTACCTCGGTGGTTCAAACAGAAGAGGCGCATCTTCCCGGGCGTTTGATCGCCGGCGCGACTTTGCGCCGGCACAACCCCGGGCCGGAGCCGAACTGCGCATGTTCCGACATGCGCAGATCGGCCGGCTCCCGGTTAGAGCCGTCTTTTCTCTCCGGCGTTTGATCGCGCCGGGGAGAAAAGGCGGCTCGGCCGGGGGGTCCCGGGGGGTCCGCCGAGCCGTATCAACGTTGGCGCGGCTTTTAAAAGCCGCGCCTTTTCCCCTGCGTGTGGCAGGGGCCTAAGAATATCAAAAAGAGCCCTGCTGGATCAGACTCATGGCCCATCTAGTCCAGCACTGTCTTACAGAGAGGCCAACCAGTGCCTTCGGAGGTCCAAAAACAGGGCAATACGGCTGAAGCTTTCCCCTGATGTTGCCTCCTGGCTCTGGGATTCAGAGGATTAGTGCCTCTGAATGTGGAGGTTCCCCTCAGTCACCATGCCTAGTAGTCAGTGATATATTTATCCTCCATGAATCTATTTAATTCCCCTTTTAAAGCTATTTATTCCTGTGGCCTTTACTACATCCTCTGGCAGTAAATCCCACATTTTAATCATTCTCTGGGTAAAGTGGTATTTCCTTTCATCCACCCTGAACCTACTGCCCATCTCACAAAATCATAGAATGTTAGAGTTGGAAGGGACCTTGCGGGTCATCTAGTCCAACCCCCTGCATTCTGCAGGAGCATAGCTGAACGATAGCCCTACAACATACCCAAAAGATGGTCATCCAGCCTCCGCTTGAAAACGTCCAGCGAAGGAGCATCCACCACCTCCTGAGGCAGTCTGTTCCACTGCTCAACCACTCTTACAGTTAGGAAGTTTCTCCTGATATTTAGCCAGTAATGACTCCCTTGTAATTTCCACCCATTAGATCAAGTCTTGCAATCCAGAGCAAGAGAGAATAGATCCGCTCCATCTTCTACATGACAGCCCTTCAAATACCCTGCAAGATTGCCTGCTGGCTGGCAGGCCCAGGCAAGTGATATGGATTGCAAGTTACTACTAGCCCTGGCAAGTATCCTTCTTCAGGAGGATAGGGACCCAAACTTTTTAAAAGGCTGTTTTGGCCTCTCAGTCTACCCTGCTCCTCCCAACTTGACTTAATGGAAATTAAGGCTTGGAAGCCTCAGCAATAGGAAGGGTTGCCAGACTCCACTGTGGGGGCATGTGTTCTGCCAGCCGCTGGTCAGCTGGCAACAGCAGGGGGGACTTACCTGAAGAAAGAGAAAGGCCCAGGCTGCAATCCTGGCATCACACAGGAAGTGACGTCATCACATCAGCAACATCCAGGTGACACTCTGGTATTTGGGCAAAAACTCTATGGTAGAAGCCAGTTTTACCATAATGTTTTTCCCAAAAACCAGAGCATCGCCTGGATGTCACTGGTGTGATGTCACTTCCTGTGCAATGCTGGCGATGAGGCCTGGGCCTTTCTCTTTCTCCTGGTAAGTCTCCCCATCCCCCACCAGTTTCCAGGAGTGCCCCGGAGATCGCCTGGAATTACAACTGGCCTCTAGACTACAGAGATCAGTCCCTCTGGAGAAAATGGCTGGTTGGGAGGGCGGATGCTATGACGTTATGCCCCACTGAGGTCCCTCTCCTCCTCAAACACTGCCCTCCCCAGAGTCCACCCCCAAATCTCCAGAAATTTCACAACCCATAGTTGGCAACCCTACTCTGCAATGTTGTTGTTGCTTAGCTAACCCGCCCTCCCATCAAATGGCCACTGAGCATTCAGCAGGCAGTCTTGGTGTAGTGCCAGTTTGGTGTAGTGGTTAAGTGCGCGGACTCTAATCTGGGAGAACTGGGTTTGATTCCCCACTCCTCCACTTGCACCTGGCTGGATGACCTCGGGCAAGCCATAGTTCTGATAAGAGCTGTCCTTGAAAAAGAGCAGTTTCTGTCAGAGCTCTCTCAGCCCGACCTACCTCACAGGGTGTCTGTTGTGGGGAGGGGAAGGGAAAAGAGTTTGTAAGCCGCTCTGAGATACCTTTGGGTAGTGAAGGGCGGGGTATAAATCCAATCCTCCTCCTCCTCCTCCTCCTCCTCCCCTTAAAGCTCTAGGTGCTGCTAACATTATTGGGGTGATTTTAATCCCCCACCATTTATTTTTATTTAGATTTCAGATTTTCCTGCAAACCTGGAACTGCAAGCCAGGTTTGCAGAAAACTCCACATTGTCTGCCCTCCTTCTCCGTTCCATGGATACTTTTATCCACACGTTATGGTCCAGTTCAGAATTAAATATAGTGTTCATACATATAAATGATGGACACTGTGTAAATAAGCTGCCATTTAAGAATAAAGTGAATCATCAGTACTAGCAAACAAATAGTTTGCTGAAACCATTCTGTTAGAACATATGGAAACAAACTGGCATCTCCAATTAAAAGGATTGCATAGGAGGTGGTGTGAAAGCCCCGGAGAACTGCTGCCAATCAGAGTGGCCATTATTGACCTTGATAGACCAATGATCTGATTCAATATATGGCAGGTTTATGTGTATGCATTATTGGGGAGGGCCTGTGACTCAGTGGTAGAGCATCTGCTTTGCATGCAGAAGGTCTTGTGTTCGATCCTCTGCATGTCCATTTAAAAGAACAGGTAGTAGGTATTCACTGCCACAGGAGGTGGTGACGGCTACAAGCATGGATGGCTTCAAAAGGGAATTAGATAAGCATATGGAGCAGAGGTCCATCAGTGGCTATTAGCCACAAGGTATAGATAGGGACTCTGGGGCAAGTGATGCTCTGTCATCTTGGTGCTTGGGGGGGGGGGAGTCAACAGTGGGAGGGCTTCTAATGTCCTGGCCCCACTGGTGGACCTCCTGATGGCACTGGTATTTCTGGCCACTGTGTGATACAGAGTGTTGGGCTGGATGGGCCTTTGGCCTGATCCAACATTGGCGTCTCTTATGTTCTTAGGTTCTTAGGTAGCACCACAATTTAAGAGGGATATGGACAAGCTAGAGCGTGTCCAGAGGAGGGCAATGAAGATGGCGAGGGGTCTGGAGACCAAGTCCTATGAGGAAAGGCTGAAGGAGTTGGGTATGTTTAGCCTGGAGAGGAGACAATATGATAACCATCTTTAATGACTTGGAGCCAGTCATATGGAGGATGGAATGGAGTTGCTTTCTGTTGCCCCAGAATGTCAGACCAGAACCAATGGGTTGAAATTAAATCAGAAGAGTTTTTGGCTAAACATTAGGAAGAACTTCCTGACAGAGCGCTTCCTCAGTGGAACAGGCTTCCTTGGGAGGTGGTGGGCTCTCCTTCTCTGGAGGTTTTCAAACAGAGGCTAGATGGCCATTTGACAGCAATGCTGATTCTGTGAACTTGGGCAGATCATGAGAAGAAGAAGAAGAAGAAGAAGAAGAGATTGGATTTATACCCCGCCCTTCACTACCCAAAAGTGTCTCAGAGCAGCTTACAAACTCCTTTCCCTTCCCCTCCCCACAACAGACACCCTGGGAGGGAAGTGGGGCTAAGAGAGCTCTGACAGAAACTGCTCTTTTTCAAGGACAGCTCTTATCAGAACTATGACTTGTCCAAGGTCATCCAGCCAGGTGCAAGTGGAGGAGTGTGGAATCAAACCCGGTTCTCCCAGATTAGAGTCCGCACACTTAACCACTACACCAAACTGGCTGGGAGGGCAGGAAGGCTTGCCTCAGTTCTTAGTTCTTGTGGCTCTTTCTTACACGCCCAGGGAAATGCTGACTGCCACTTTGGGGTCAGGGAGCAATTTTTCTCTAGGCCAGCTTGGCTGGGGCTCCTGGAGGTTTTTTGTCATCTTCTGGGCATGAAACAGGGGTCCCTGGGTGTGTGTGCATGAGAGAGAGACGTATTTGTGAATTTCCTGCATTGTGCAGGGGGTTGGACTAGATGAACCTGGAGATCCCTTCCAGCTATATAATTCTGTGATTCTATGTGAAAGACTCTTGCCAAGACCCTGGAAAGATGCTGCCAGTCAGAGTAGACAATACTGACCTTATAGACCAATAGCCTGATTCAGTAAAAGGGGGCTTCAGGTATTCCAAAGAAGTGTGAAAGGGCATTGTTACCCTCTGGGTGGCTGGGGCTGCCGACTTGGGTCCTTGGCCTCTTAGCTTGGCCTCTGGGCTCCCCCTTTTTGTAGGCACTCCAGTGCTGTTCCTTTTCTTTAAAGGTGCTCTGCATCCCCTCTGGTCCTCCATCACCTTGGCTCCCTTACAGCAGTGTCCCCCCATCTCCTATGATTGGGCCTCAAGGTAAGTGAAGCTGATGGGTTGGCGTAACCTTTCTGGAGGTAGATATCCTTTCTCCCTGCCCTGGCTCTGGAAAGGTTGGCTTATCTGCAGTGAGCTCTTTGTGCCCTAGGGTCACCAGCTCCACGTTGGGAAATTCCTGGAGATTTTGGGGGTGGAGCCTGGGGAGGGACCTCAGTAGAGCATAATGCCATAGTGTCCACCTTCCAAAGCAGCCACTTGAACTGATCTTTGTAACCTGGAGATCAGGTGGAATTCTGGGAGATCTCCAGCCACCACCTGGAGACGGGCAACCCTACTGTGCCCCCTGCCCAAACTTCCAATCTGCCAGCTCTTCTTCCCTTTTTAGGCCAATGGGTCTGGACCCTGCCCCCTATGGTGTTGCATCACATCTGGCTTAGCTGTATTTACATGCAGCCAGGGTGGTTGGAGCACTCCACTACCATGTGGACCTCAAAGGAACAGCCCTCGGCCCACAGACCTGTTATTTATTAGTCGGGGCCTCGACATTTCTTAGAATTATGACTGATCTCCAAACTACAGAGATTAGTTCACCTGGAGAAACTGTTTGCTTTGGAGGGTGGACTCTGGCATTATACCATGCTGACATCCCTCCCCTCTCCAAACCCCACCCTGCACAGGCTCCACCCACAAATCTCTAGGAATTCCCCAGCCCAAAGCTGGCAACCTTTTGATGACGATGATGGTGGTGGTGGTGACGATGAAGATGATGAAGAAGAAGAAGAAGAAGAAGAAGAAGAAGAAGAATTGACAGAGATATATGGCTGGTAGATGGTGATCTGCAATTTGAGATCCAGCCAAGTTCCTGGGAATTGCAGATATTTCTTCGCAGGATTCTTACTGTTCCAAGCAACACTATCTTCTGGAGGTGAGCTGGTGTTATCTGCTCACTGCCCAGAATATCCAGGTGTTTCTTGAGACTTCTAGGCACTGCTCGAGTGGCTCCAATGACTACTGGCATGATGGTAACCTTCTTCCCCCAGAGGTGCTCTAACTCTATTGGTTAGAGTCTTGGTATTTGTCATCTTCTCCTGTTCTTTCTTTTCTATTCTGCCATCTCTTGGGATTGCAGTGTCAATTATCCAAACCCTGTTTCTCATTTTTTCTACAGTTTATTATTATCAATTGTCACAGTCAGATATTTGACCACTAGACGGTGTTCTGCAATTCGAGTTGTAGCCAAATTCTTGGGAATCACAGATGTACCTTTGCAGGATTCTTGCTGTTCCAAGCAACACTGTATTCTGGAGCTGAGCTGGCGTTATATCATCATCATCATCATCATCATCATCATCATCATCATCTGCCATCAAATTGTACTATTATTTGCCTTCAAGACTTATGGCAACCCCGTAGGGTTTTCAAGGCAAGAGATGAACTGAGGTGGTTTGCCATTGCCTGCCTCTGTGTAGCAACCCTGGACTTCCTTGGTGGTCTCCCATCCAAGTACTGACCACAGCCAACCTTACGTAGGCTGTGATCACACACACTAAATAATCCACTTTCAATCCACTTTTCAACTGGATGTTACTGTGTGAACTGGCAGAATCCAATTTGAAAGTGCATTGAAAGTGGATTATTTAGTGTGTGTGATCGCAGCCTTAGCTTCCAAGACCTGATGAGATCAGGAAAGCTTGGGCTATCCAGATTATTTATCCAACCTCAATATAACCGCAGCCCATACCCAAAATCCAGAAATGTGTTTTTTGTAGACTGGAAAACTCCTTGCCCACATCTTCAGAAATCCAAACGACAACAGCACGGAATCTACAATACTATAGGATTCCATCTTGAATTTTTTTTTATCTTGACTCCAATGATTCACGCTGGCCCGCAAATAGATTTTGCAAAGAGCAGGAGAAACCATACTGCAGAGAAATGCCATCTTCAGCCAATGGGACCAGGACGAATCCAAGTCAGTCGTAAAACTTAACAAATGCTTGAAACATTTACAACTCTCTGCAAATGTAATGGCACCTTTACCAAATACTTTTATTAAATTGCAAATTTTATGTGCCATAATGCCATGCACAATAAATTAGCAATGCCCTTATCAATCTCGTGGCGAATATGAAGGCAGTGCGGTTGGGTGTGGGTGTGGGGGAGAATCGTGTTTATTGTTAAGGATAAATAAAGTAAAAAACACTTTATTGCTCTGTGACAGAGGATTATAAAATACCTTACAATAATAGAGCACACGCCACAGTCCATAGAAGCAGAGGGATTGTCTGATAATGAAAAGAACTAAAATTCAAAGTGTGGGGAAAAAAGAGATCATAGCCAGAAGTATTATATAGCATTAAATCTTGAAATATTCCGAAGAGGGCGTCGTAAAAGCTTTAAGGAAGGAAATCTTTAGCTCTAGAAGACATGAAATTGTCAAAAGGCTGGGGAGACTGCCATGGATGAAAAGGAGAGGTGGGCTCAATAAAGACATTTAAAACCATGGCTTGCTGGCTAAGATTCCAAATATACAAAGAGACCATGGTTAACTTCAGTCCTGTCCCCAGAGAGGGCATGCATAGGGAGAGATCAGTGAGACCTGCCCACAAGAAGAAGAGAAGAGATTGGATTTATACCCTGCCCTTCACTCCCGAAAGGCGTCTCAGAGCGGCTTACAAACTCCTTTCCCTCCCCCTCCCCACAACAGACACCCTGTGAGGTAGGTGGGGCTGAGAGAGCTCTTTCCAGAGCTGTTCTTGAGAGCACGGCTCTGGCAGAACTATGGCTTGCCCAAGGTCATCCAGCAGCTGCGAGTGGAGGAGTTTGGAAACAAACCCAGTTCTCCCAGATTAGAATCCACACACTTTAACCACTGCACCAAACTGGCTCTCAGATGTGGTGTTCAGCAAATGTGGTGTTCAGCCAGAGTTACCAAACCGAATTCAAGTCACCAGTTTGACATCCTGGTTTTCAGCCAGTCCTCAACAATAGTTCAGGGATTCCGAGTCTGATGTAGTGCTTAACCACGGTCAATGAAAACAAGCCACAGTTGCACTTTATGTCTGCATAGGATCCTCGGACACATTTCAACTACACATGCACATCTCAATCCTATGCATATTTGCTCAGTCTGCCTGAGACCCTGGAGAACAGCTGCCAGTCTCAGTAGACAATACGAACCTTGATAGACCAATAGTCTGATTCAGTATAAGGCAGCTTCATGTTTCTTCATGTCTAATAAGGCCTCAGCCTCTATGCCCTGCTGTTGGCCCTCCAGAGGAACTGGTTGGCCATTGTGTGAGACAGGATCCTGGATTAGATGGGCCACTGGTCTGATCCAGTAGGGCTCTTCTCATGTTCATACGTTCCACTGAAATTCAGTGCAATTGAAAAAAATCTTTCCCCCCCTGGATTATGTCCCACTTTTCTCAATTTCTATTACAGAGATTTTCACTCAAACATATGCCATACAGTTTATATCTCTAGTTCCACATTGGGATTTCTCATACCACAAATATAAATAAAGTTAGAATAAATGCCTGCAGTTTTACATACATGACATTTCCCACTCTGAGGACAGCCTCTCTCCCCACACGCCAATGAGCCTCAAAAATTGTACATAATTCAATATTTCAGGGATTAACCAACCCTGAAATTATACCATAAAGAGAGGAAGAGGAAAAAAATGTTCTGGATACGCATGACCTTTGTGAAATCAAAATAATAATAATAAAATATGTAATTAAGAAGCAACTTTTGATTAGACTTCTTTTTGTGCAAATTCTAGTCCATCTTCTTCGAGAGGATGTACTTTTTTCTTCACTTCCTTGCTCACAATACTTCATTCATTTCTGTCCAGGAAGAGTTATTGTACAAAACCAAAAACTGAGTTTGAATAAGAAGGTGGCTCATGAATTGGGAGGGGGGGTCAAAGAGGCTCACAGAAGCACTTCTGGTATGAGATGTTCAAGAAGGCACTGATGCTCTGTATTCTTGGTGCTTTGGGGGGGGGGCAACAGTGTGGGGGGGCTTCTAGTGTCCTGGCCCCACTGCTGGACCTCCTGACGGCACCTGGTATTTTTGGCCACTGTGTGACAGAGTGTTGGACTGGATGGGCCATTGGCCTGATCCAACATTGGCTTCTCTTATGTTCTTATGTAAGGCATCTCTCACACAGGAAGTGACACTTAGCTCTGACTGGCAGATCTTTTAATGTTTTCGAGGTGGTATGATGGGTACTCACACGATATGTTTGTTTGTAGGGCTGCGCTCTGTATTCTGTTAGAAAAAAGGATGTATTCCGTTAGATATCTGTACATGTTTTTACATATTGTTCTTTTTATGTTTGTTGTAATTTTGTAAAGTTTAAAATAAAGGTATAAAGTTTTTAAAAATTGGTATTTTTCAGATGTGGATTTTGGAAAGGGCCTAAATACTGGTATTCAGGTCTCCCAATACTGTTTCTGGATTTGGGCCTGGGTTTTCTTAGGCTTCCAAAATTATTTGGATGCCATTAATCTCTATGGGGAACATTCGGGGGGGGGAGGGGGCAGCTGGGGTAACTGCAAACAAATGGCACCAAAATTGCAGGAGACCTCATTCTGCCTGTCCACTAAGTACCTACAAAATTTCAAGCCAATTGGACCGATACAGTGGGCCCCTGAACAAGGAGTCCCCAGCCATCCTAATTATCTCCGTTGTTTCCTATGGAAGGGAATAATAAGCAAAGAGAACCAACACGCCCAACAGGGCCGACATCAAACCATGGAATCCCAGAAGAGACATAGTCCAATGTGGCAAGCCAAAGAGAACCAATATCAGACCAGAGCATCCCAGCAGAAACAACCTACAAGGGACACTGTTGCAAGCTCACCACAACCAGTGTGAAACCAGAGGACCCCAACAGAACCTAGGGCCAATGTGGGAATTCCAGCAGAATCAGGTGTGCTTCATCACAGGTGCCCCTGTTCCCCCCCCCATGCCTGTAAAGAAGCAACACAACAACAATGCAGCATGCATGAGCTTTATTTTAGGTGCGCTTATTCTAAATGAGAGTCAGTGAGTTGCAGTAGTTAGTGGGTGATTTCCCACAAGCGCTGCTCTGTGCTCACTCTTCTCTTTGGCCCGATGGTACGTGTCAATTTCACATAAACTGCTGCTCAACCGCATTTTGCCCAGCAGCTTTGTGCGATTTCCCCCACGTCTACTCAATCCTGTTTTTTGAGGATTGAGTAGATGCGGGAAAAATCGCACGAAGCTGTGGGGTAAATGCGGCTGCGCAGCAGCTTGTGTGTGGGAAATCACCCAGTGTGTCAGACTAGGATCTTGAGGCACCCAGCTTTAAATCGCTACTCTGCCATGGAAGACTGCTGGATGGCCATGGCCCAGTCACAGACTCTCAGCCTAAACTACCTCCCAGCATCGCTGTGAGGATAAAATGGAGGAGGGAGCAATGTAAGCCACTTTGGATACCCATTGGGAAGAAAGATGGGGTATAAATGAAGTAAAATTAAAAAATGGAGATAAAAATGGAGATACTTGTCTACATTCCTAAAATCTCTTGTTCCAGTGATATTTGTGTTTTTATGTTTATGAAAGTGGTAAGACCAACACTTTTGGCACTGTTCATTTATTTTCTGCCCAGAGGTCTTCCCCTTAACATCTGATCCCATTGTCTGGAAGAACTCCCTCCCACCTCCCTCCACCTCAGTTTGGTATAGTGGTTAAGAGCAGCAGACTCTAATCTGGAGAATTGGGTTTGATTCCCCACTCCTCCACATGCAGCCAGCTGGGACAGTCACAAGTTCTCTCAGAGCTGTTCTCTCAAGAGCAGTTCTCTCAGAGCTCTCTCAGCCCCATCTACCTCACATGGTTTCTGTTGTGGGGAGGGGAAGGGAAAGGAGATTGTAAGCCGCTCCCAGACTTCAAGTGAAGGGAAGGGTATAAATCCAGTTCTTCTTCTTCTGCCTCCTCCCTCTCATTCATCAGAAAATTTATATTATTGAAGAAAAGCAGGTCTGGGGGCCTGTAAGAGGCCAGCCCTAAATATTTTCAGCTATTCCTGAATATAACTGGAATTTTTGGGGGAATCAGTATCCCATATTCTTGAGAACCGTGAATATCACCCAACTATAGTGTTGTCAACTCTAGGTTGGGAAATTCCTGGATATTTGGGGGTGGAGCATTGGGAAGACGGGGTTTGGGGAGGGGAGGGACCTCAGTGGGGTATAAAGAAATAGAAGGCACCCTCTGACAGCCATTTTCTCTAAGAGAACTGATTCCTGTAGTATGGAGCTCAGTTGTAAATCCAGGAGATCTCCAAACACCACCTTGAGGTTGGCAACCCTACCTGGATGCCAGAATATACCTGGAAAATACCCATTTTTCGGATATATGCTTGAACTTGGAATACACATCCCTATCTGTTTGTAAATACATCATTCCAGCCAGCAGTTTTGAGGGTGACCATATATCTGGGGAACAAATTCAGAGGCCAGTGGCACCTTTAAGACCAACAAAGGTTTATTCAAGGTATGAGCTTTTGTGTGCAAGGCACACTTTTTCCAAATACATTGGAATAGTAGGTAAGGGTCAAAGTTATAGAGAGGGACTGAGCAGCAAATTAACATGTAACATGATGATGTTTAAGCTATGCAAAGTCAGAACTACATAAGCTAAGGTTATAAGGTCGACAGTTGTAAAGCAATAAATATGTCAAATAAACCTTCCTTGGTCTTAAAGGTGCCACTGGACTCTAAATTTGCTCTACTGCTTCAGAGCAACACGGCTGACCATCTGGATCTATCTTCATATATCTGGGACTTTAAGAAATTCTTGGTTTTCACTGGTATGCTCTTCCTTTATACAATCAACACACATATCCATGCGCACATTGTAACGGTAAGTCAGCCAGGCAATAAAGTTGCCGAGTGATTGCAGAGCAGCAGCATTCCATATCTCTGTTCATTTCTGTTTTCCATTTAAAAAAGTGCTCAACTCCACGCCAAAGGAACAAATAGTTTGATGAGCAAGCCACAAACAATAACTCCCACACAAAGGCAGTGTGTGAAATTACAACTAGTTATGCCCAAACACCTGTCAGTTTGAGCAGCTTGCTGAATGATCAATTCCCTGCTTGTGACTGGCAAGCGGCACATGAGCCAGAGTCATCAGAATTAATTAATCTGGATGTGCGTGAGTGCCCTGCTTTCTCACACCATTACAGTGCCATCCTAAACAGATTTAGGCCCTTCTCAGCGCATTGACTTCAATCAGTCTAGAAGGGTGTAACTCTGCTCAGGATGGCACTGCTAGATGGCTTTCTGGCAAAAGCTGCCCCTCCCACTTACCTACTACCAATTTTAAAAAGCACATAGCAAACATTTTAAAAAATGAGATTTTTTTTAGTTGAGACTTACTACTTAGGTGTATCTTCAGTGTTTTCCATTGCTAGTCTTGCCATTAGTTGTTATGACCAATTGCACAGTGGCCCTGACTAATACATCGAGTTTCTTAATACTAGAGCTAGAAATTGCAGGATACCGATGATCAAATACATACATAAACTTTGAGCGTGACTTGGCTTTCTTAGCTCTTCATTCTATCTCTACTACCAGGGCAACCATGAACATTTATAAACCTATTGTGAGGGAAACGCTCACTACTGTGGAAAATAATTTATTTCTTTGAAACTTTATACCTTGCTTTCCTTCCCAATGGGGATCCAAAGCATGGTCTTGTCAGATCTTGGAAGCTAAGCAGGGTCAACTGTGGTTAGTACTTGGATGGGAGACCTCCTTGAAATACCAGCTGTCAGGAGGAGAAGGGCAGGCTTTATGCAGCCACCTCTCTGAATATCCTCCACACCCCCAGTAGGGGTCAGTCACCAGCGGTTGACATGACTTCCAGGTGCAGACACAGACAGACACACACAAATAAAAAATATCTCCCCACAAAAAAAGAGACGACTAAGGAAGAACATGATAGAGGTGTTATATAATTATGCATGGCATAGAGGAAGTGGATAGAGAGATCTTTCTCTCCCTCTCCCAAAATACTAGTACTCAAGGGCATCCAGTGAAGTCGCTGGGCATTAAAGTCAGGACAAACAAACAAAAAGACTTCTTTACACAAGTAATTCCTCTGCATCTGTAGAAGTGAGCAGTGACTCACGAAAGCTCCTGCCCCGTCACAAATTCTGTTAGTCCTTACAGTGCTACCTGGATTCTTGTTCTTTTCTGCTGCTACAGGCAAACTAACATGGGCCCCGGTCACACGGAGGATTTGCCGCGCGATCACAAGGACACATCTGGCAAGCGTAGCACACCCATCGCCGACCCGTAGCATCCGCCCAAAGATCCAGAGTTAAAAAATACCCGGGAAAGCCTACTAGCAAACGGTTTGCTACGGGCCGTCGACGGAATACCTACGTGTGATCGCTCAAGTGCGCTCCTCTCGCCGTGTTGACGTGCGCCGGAAACACGCGCTGACAAACAAATCCCCGATTTGCCGCCACCGCGTCTGGTGCGTTAAATTGTGCCGCCGCGAAAAGCCACGCCTCCGCCCCCCATTATCTGGCCTGTGTGACCGGGGCCACAGTTACCCATCTTGTTTTATCATCAAGTGATTAAAATGTGGAATTCACTGCCAGAGGATGGAGTGAATGCCACAAGCATAGATGGCTTTAAAAGGGGATTAGACAGATTCATGGAAGATAGGTCTACATGCGACTATTCGCTATGAAGAGGGAACTTCACTATTCAGAGGAGGAACCTCTGAATACTATTGACAGGAGGAGAGTAATAGAGCATCTGCTTTCATGCAGAAGGTCCCAGATTCAATCCCTGGCCTCTCCAGTTTAAAGGGTGGGGTAGAAAGTCATGTGGAAGACCTTTACCAGAGACCCCGGAGAGCTACTGCCAGTCTCAAAAGACAACATGGATGCTGATGGACCAACGGCTTGATTCAGTATGAGGCAGTTTCATCTGTCCAAGTGTACCCAACGTCAGTGGAAGGCCTCAGCCTATATGCCCTGTTATTGGACCTCCAGAGGAACTGGTTGGCCACTGTGTGAAAAGTAGAAAGGGATTTTGCAATATGGTAATAATAGACATATAATAGAACTACTGCAATCTGTGCATATAAAGCTTATAATATAGAAACAAGCCTGTATGTATGCACTTGTTTTTGTAAGTTAAATACTATTGTTGCTGGGTAGTGTTTCTTAGAATGATGGTTGGAACGTTTCTTGCTAGGAGGTTTGATGTTTGAAAAAGAGGCTTCGAAACGAATATCAACTCCGGAGGAGTTCGTCCACCACAGCAGTGTACCACACCATTGGATTTAAGCATCTGTAAAAAATAATAAGAACATAAGAACATAAGAGACGCCAATGTTGGATCAGGCCAAAGGCCCATCCAGTCCAACACTCTGTGTCACACAGTGGCCAGAAATACCAGTGCCATCAGGAGGTCCAGCAGTGGGACCAGGACATTAGAAGCCCTCCCACTGTTGACCCCCCCCAAGCACCAAGAAGACAGAGCATCACTTGCCCCAGAGCCCCTATCTAAACCTTGTGGCTAATAGCCACTGATGGACCTCTGCTCCATATGCTTATCTAATTCCCTTTTGAAGCCGTCCATGCTTGTAGCACCCACCACTTCCTGTGGCAGTGAATTCCATGTGTTAATCACTCTTTGGGTGAAGAAGTACTTCCTTTTATCCGTTCTAACCCGACCGCTCTGCAGTTTCATGGAGTGCCCACGAGTTCTTGTATTGTGAGAAAGGGAGAAAAGTACCTCTTTCTTTACCTGCTCTTTCCCATGCATAATCTTATAAACCTCGATCATGTCACCCCTCAGTCATCTTTTCTCCAAGCTAAAGAGCCCTAAGCGCTTTAACCTTTCCTCATAGGGAAAGTGTTCCAACCCTTTTATCATTCGAGTTGCCCTTTTCTGCACTTTTTCCAAAGCTATAATATCCTTTTTAAGGTGTGGTGCCCAGAACTGCACACAGTATTCCAAATGAGGTCTCACCATTGATTTATATAGGGGCATTATTATATTGGCTGATCTGTTTTCAATACCCTTCCTAATAATCCCCAGCATAGCATTGGCCTTCTTTATTGCAGTCACACACTGTCTCGACATTTTCAGTGAGTTATCCACTACAACTCCAAGATCTCTCTCTTGATCAGTCTCTGCCAGTTCAGACCCCATCAATGTGTATTTATATTTAGGATTTTTGGCTCCAATGTGCATCACCTTGCACTTGGCCACATTGAACCCCATTTGCCATGTTGACGCCCACATAATAATATGAACTGTATGATCAAATATTTTGTACTTGTTTCTCTATTATAAGCTTTATATGCACAGATTGCAGTAGTCCTATTGTATGTCTATTATGGTCACTGTGTGAGGCAGGATGCTGGTCTGATCGATGGTCTGATCCACCAGGGCTCTTCTTATGTTTTTATGTATGGGGGCAGCTCCTTTGTGGTGCAAACGAATCGGACTGCAGGACTGACTGAGCAGAAGTAGGTCCCAACCATGTGGTGATGTGATAGAATCACAGAACCACAGAGCTGGAAGGGGCCATACAGGCCATCTAGTCCAACCCCCTGCTCAAGGCAGGATCAACCTAGAGCCGCCCTGACAAGTGTTTGTCCAGATGCTGCTTAAAGACTTAAAGTTTTTCCTAAGATCCTGCCGGTACCTTCATGCCGTTAATTTAAACCCATGATTGCGATTCCTCTCCTCTGCTGCTAACAGGAACAGTTCCCTGCCCTCCTCTGCCCTTCAGATAGTTAGAGAGAGCAATCATGTCCCCATCAACCTCCTCTTCTCCAGACTGAACATTCCCAAGTCCCTCCCCCTTCCCTCCCAGGGCTTGGTCTCCAGGCCCCCGATCATCCTCGTTGCTCTCTCCTCTGCACCCACTCCATTCTGTCCACATCCTTTTTGAGGTGAGGCCTCCAGAACTACACACAGTACTCCAGGTGTGGCCTGACCAATCCAGTGTACAGTGGGACTATGACATCTTGCGATTTGGATGTTATGCTTCTGTTGATACACCCCAAGATCGCACTAGCCTTTTTTTGTCACCACATCACACTGACTGCTCATATTTAACTTACGGTCCACCCGTACCCAAGATCTTGTTCCCACACACTGCTACCCAGGGCTTTTTTGTAGAAAAAGCCCAGCAGGAACTCATTAGCATAATAGGCCACACCCAAGAGCAGGAACTCATTAGCATATTAGGCCACACCCCTGACAGCACAGCTCATTAGCATATTAGACCGCAGCCCCGTGTTGCCAAAAGTGTGGTCATCCAGCCACACCCACCTTTTGCTTCTTATTCTGTTTACCTTGTTTGTTGTCAAAACCCAGGGCCTTTTTTTGTAGCAGGAACTCCTTTGCATGTTAGGCCACACACCCCTACTGTAGCCAATCCTAGTGAATTTCTGCTGTTGGGTGTGGCCTATTATGCTAATGAGTTCCTGCTGGGTGTGGCCAACTCAGGAGCCAGCTGGAACTCCGTTCCTGTGCGTTCCTGCCCAAAATTAGCCCTGCTGCTACCCATTCTACCACAGCCCTTTGCTCTGTTGGGATTGCATGATGGGAAAGTAGCTCCCACATCATTGCCCTATACATGGAAGGAGCGTGGGGCTGATGAGACGAAAGGGCAGTTTCTGGAGTTACCACCACCCTTGTCTGAAAATGAAATGAGCCAAACCATTAATGAGTGCTCAGGACTCTGATGATCTCAGTGCAAACATTGCATTCCCGTGCTTCTGACCTACCAAGATAATTAATTTCCAACCTAATAGCCTATCTAGTTCTGTACAACTTCTAAAGCCCGATTTGTCAGATTTGTATTATACAAAGAATATTGCTAATTATGTAGAACATAATGGGATGCTGTGCAGCATTATAGAAAAACAGGAGGAGAAAAAGGGAGATAATTATCAGTATTATAAAATCTACAGTACCAGAAGACCTTAAACGCTATACAGACAAATGAAATTGTGATCGTCATAATTTCTTCATCTGACAATGATTGCCCTTTAGGATGAAATTGATATAATTCCCATCGTCTTTAATGTTTAAGCTTTTGAGAAATTAGTGGCTCGGTACAATGATTTCCCCCCCTCACTGAATACAATTTTCTGATTAGAAACCATTGCGATTTTCCTGGACTGAGTACACTCAATTGTTCTCATTTATTCCCTTTCCTCTGTCTAAGCTTTATTTACCTCCTCATCACTTAACCGCATAATCACTACCTTTAAAAAAAAAATATTACTGGAGCAGAATCCTCTCACAATACAGGAAGAAGAAGAAGAAGAAGAAGAAGAAGAAGAAGAAGAAGAAGAAGAAGAAGAAGAAGAAGAAGAAGAAGAAGAAGAAGAAGAAGAAGAAGAAGAAGTTGGATCTATACCCCACCCTTCACCCAGAGTCTCAGGGTGGCTTACGATCTCCTTCCCTTCCTCTCCGCACAACAGACACCCTGTGAGGGAGGTGGGGGCTGAGAGAGCTCTGAGAGAATTGCTCTTGAGAGAACAGCTCTGAGAGAACTGGGACTGATCCAAGGTCACCCAGCCAGCTGCAAGTAGAGGAGTGGGGAATCAAACCCGGTTCTCCAGATTAGAATCCACTGCTCTTAACCACTACACCAAACCAGCTAGCATCAATATGAAATGCTGCAGAAGTTCGGAATCTGGTGGATTTTTGAAACTTGAGCTAAAAGATGTTTCCAGTACTCAGGCCCAAGAAGCTGGAATCAACTGGTCAGCTAGCCAGAGGGACAGTCTGTTAGCTTTGTTCTGCAATGTGGCTTAGACTGAAAGAGTGTAGCGGAACAGGAAACTTTATACAACCTGGTAGCACTGGATTGGCTATTTGAGATCACCTGGTTCCCGGGCCCGGAGGTCCTGCCTGCATTTCCCTCCGACAACCTTTCCTGGAGGCTGGGTGGAAGGAGACTATATGTGAAGATTATAATCCCTGAAAATTCATCCCGACTCAAGAGCTTTCTAAAGATAGTCAGTGCATTCTCAAGACTATCAGCCCTCACAGCCGAGGTGAAGCAGGTTATCACGCACAACAGTAATTCTCACAGGAGTAGTCAGTCAATTTCAGTTAGAACTGGGATTTGAGGAAAAGATGTCACAGACTTCAATGGTGAACCAGTATGGTGTAATGGTTAGCGCGTAGGCCTAAAACTGGGGAGAACAGAGGTAAAATCCCTGCTTGGCCGCAAAGCCTACCATGTGACATTGGGCCACTTAATAGCTGTGGTTTGGGTTAGAGTTTGGGAAACTTTGCATCAATCACACTGTGGCTTAATCACACAGAGAGCCAGTTTGGTGTAGTGGTTAAGTGCACGGACTCTAATCTGGGAGAACCGTGTTTGATTCCCCATGCCTCCACTTGCAGCTGCTGGATGACCTTGGGCAAGCCGTAGTTCTGTCAGAGCTGTTCTCTCAAGGACAGTTCTGGAAAGAGCTCTCTCAGCCCCACTTGCCTCACAGGGTGTCTGTTGTAGGGAGGGGAGGGGAAAGGAGTTTGTAAGCAGCTCTGAGACTCTGAGTGAAGGGTGGAGTATAAATCCAATCTCTTCTTCTTCTTCTTCTTCTTCTTCTTCTTCTTCTTCTTCTTCTTCTTCTTCTTCTTCTTCTTCTTCTTCTTCTGCTGCTGCTGCTGCTGCTGCTGCTGCTGCTGCTGCTGCTGCTGCTGCTGCTGCTGCTGGCATAATAGTGCTACGGGCCCGTGGCCGGTCGTTCACATCGGTGGAATTCACTTTCCCATGCTTCCTCACTCAAACATCGGGCTTTGCGTGTGCACATGCGCTTCCATGCAGGAGCGCCACAGGCAGCTGATGGGGGCGCTGAAGTGCACCTCTGAGTGGGGTTGGAGGGAAAAAAGGGACACACTGGAAACAGAGAGGAATGATCACACTACTCCCGTATTTCCATGGTGTGCCTGGGCGATCACATGCCCGAACGAACCCCCACCACAGAAGTGCCTCGCCAAGGTAGCCACTGGAATTTGCCAGTGGCTATTTAGTCCGCGTGGGAGTGGTTTTCGTGTGCAATGGGGACGACTGGAGCACGGAAGCCAGATGTGCATGTTTGACTGCACCCATTTGATCCGGAGGGGAGAGGTGGCTATGTCGGGCCAAACTGCTCGTGTGATCGCCCCCATTGTCTAACCTGCTTCGCAGAGTTCTTACGAACCATGTTTACCACCCTGAAAAGTGGGATACAAATCCGATAGATGGATTTTGCTCTAAGCACAGCCCAGGCTTGATATCTGTGGCGGCTGAAGCATTTCCTGAACCTTTGGAGGCCTCTTACTCTGTGATTGATTCTGTATCAGTCAAGCCGTAAAACAGAGCAGGAAGATTTAAAAATGTTGCAGTGCATTAAATACAACAATAAAACCAGGAGAAGCCAGAAAACGAGAAAAATATATACTATATAATAGCAGCAGTCATGGCAAACGGGTAGAACAAAGAAAGAAATATACACCAATTCAAAGAAATGACTGAGATAATAACAGTATTTACCTGGCTTCTAAAGCTTAACAAGCTCGGCACATGTACAATTGCTATGGAAAGGTAATCTCCGAGTTACCACAACAGAAAAGGCCATGACTCTAGTAGGGTTGCCAATTCCAGGTTGGGAAATTCCTGGAGATTTGGGGTTGGAACATGGAAAGGATGAGGGTTGGAGAAAGGAGGGACCTCAGTGTGGTGCAATGCGATAGAGTCCACACTCCAAAGCATCTATTTCTTCCAGGGGAACTTATGTTTGTATCCTGGAGGTCAGTTTTAATTCCTGGAGATCTCCAGGCCCCACCTGGAGGTTGGTAATCCCAGTCTCTAGGAATTCTCAAGCCCCTGCCAGTTCAGCCCACTTCCTGCTCACCCCCATGGATCGTTCAGCAAGCTGTTCAAATGTGTCTGAATTAATTTTAGAGATGTCTTGTCTGCGTGATCATATCGCTTTCTCACACGATTATCACCTCGAACCGCAAGGAAACATGGGGTATAAGTATTCCATTCATAAATAAATGCGTTACAGAGCTCTCTCACAGCTGCCGGCTCCCCCCCGCCCCGCTCACCTGCCGACACCTTCAATTTTAAAGGCGCATTCATTAAAGGAAAAAAATCGATGCGAGATTGTTGAGTTGAGACTTACTAGTAGCATCTCTGTGCGCCATCTGTATCTGGTGGTCAGTTCTTGCAATGACTTCCCGATCCCAAATAGGTAGAGTGAGGTGGGGCAGCCGTGTTTGTCTGAAGCAGCAGAACAAAGCTGGAGTCCAGTGGCACCTTTAGAAAGGGCTCTTTTTGTAGAAAAAGCCCAGCAGGAACTCATTAGCATAATAGGCCACACCCAACACCAGAAACTCATTAGCCTATTAGGCCACACCCCTGACAGCACAGCTCATTAGCATATTAGGCCACACCCCCGTGTTACCAGAAGTGTGCTCATCCAGCCACGCCCACCTTTTGCTTCTTATTCTGTTTACCTTGTTTGTTGCCAAAACCCAGGGCTTTTTTGTAGCAGGAACTCCTTTGCATGTTAGGCCACACACCCCGAATGTAGCCAATCCGAATGAGTTTCTGCTGTTGGGTGTGGCCTATTATGCTAATGAGTTCCTGCTGGGTGTGGCCAACTTGGGAGCCAGCCGGAACTCCATTCCTGTGCGTTCCTGCCTTTAGAGCCAAAAACGTTTTGTTCAAGCTATAAGCTTTGGCGTGCATGCACACTTCTTCAGGTACATGTTCCCAAATAGATGTCACTGACTGAGGTAAAGGTAAAGGTCAAGGTTCCCTTGCTCGAAAGCCAGTCTAATCCGACTCTAGGGATGCGGTGCTCATCTCCGTTTCAAAGCCGAAGAGCCAGCGCTGTCCGAAGACGTTTCCGTGGTCATGTGGCCGGCATGACTAAACACCAAGGCGCACGGAACGCTGTTACCTTCCCACCGAAGGGAAGTATTTATCTACTTGCAGTTTCTTGCTTTCGAACTGCTAGGTTGGCAGGAGCTGGAACTAGAGACGGGAGCTCACTCCATCATACGACACCCCTGGGTCTCAAACTGCTGAACTACCGACCTTCCACAGCCTGCAGTTCAGCGTCTCAACCACTTGAGCCACCACAGCTCCTGTCACTGACTGAACAGGTACAAAAAAAAAAACAGGCGGTACACTATCTCTCTGATGCTGGTGGTTTAAAGGACGCATCCAATTACACAGACACAATGAGGGGATGAACGGCAAACAATTCCCTGCTTTAAAAATCCAAATAGGGCACATTAAGGACCCAGCTGTGACTCAGAGGCATATGTGCATCAATTAAGAATATTTATTTCCTGGAAAGCAGCTGCAAGCTGCAGTGATCTGGTGACCAGCCCCAGTGCAGAGGTTATCATGTGGTCACACATACTAAATAATCTGCTCTCAACCCACTTTCAGTGCACTTTATTTATTTTATTTATTTTATTTCATTTATACCCCGCCCTCCCCGCATGCGGGCTCAGGGCGGCTTACACAGGCACAACAGTGCAATAAGATATAACACATTGAAACAATTTAGGCACGCAAAGTGCGATGAAATCACACAATTAGCCACTTAAAACACAATTCAATCTTACAGGAATCATCGGTAGTTAAAAATACTCACTCATTATTTTATCTCACCGTGAGGTCAACAGAAAGGGGGGTGCCATAGGCCGAGATGTCCCCAGTTGGCTAATCAGCCCACCCCGACGGCAGTGCTCTGCAGTCCACGATGGTGGTAATAGTGGTGGTGGCGGCTCCTACTCAAAAGCCTGGCGGAAGAGCTCCGTCTGGCAGGCCCTGCGGAACTGTAAAAGGTTCCGCAGGGCCCTGATCTCCTCCGGGAGCTCATTCCACCAGGTAGGAGCCGCCACCGAAAAGGACCTGGCCCTTGTGGCAGCAAGCCACAACTTTCCAAATGGATTTTACTGTGGTCCTTTCCACATTTGCCTGCCACTCTGGATTTTCTTGACCACTGAAGGGAGGGGATGTAATGCAGAATGGGGACAAAACCCAGAATTAAAAAGAGGTTCAACTCAATTTTAGTGCAGAATGGGGAGAAAAACCTGGATTAAAAAGAAGGTTGCATTCGATTTTAGTGCAGAATTGCTTGGAGGATCCCACGGTGAACATGGATTAAAACGAGAGTGCAGAAAGGGCCATGGGTGAACTGCATTAAAGTGGATTGAAAGTGGATTGAAAGTGGATTATTTAGTATGTGTGACTGCACTTTGACAGCCATCAAGATCACCCAGTCGGGCACTTGCCTTACATATCATTGAGAAAATTGAGCTTGGTGCTTGTCCTGTCTCGGGTGCCACCTCTGTTGAACAACTTAATGATACATGGGAGACGATCAGCCACAAGAATGTCTCCGTTCACTTCAATGGAGAGGCTGCTCCACAATATGTAGAGATGCTCTCTTAATTGGAGTGATTTTGGGCACAAGAGGTCCACGTGTTGCCAGTCCCGAGGTGGGACCTGGAGTTCTCCTGGAATGATAGGTAATCACCAGACTATAGAGATCTGTTCCCCTGGATGAAATGGCAGCTTCAGGGGGCTGCCATTCAGAGGGCAAATTCTATGGTGTACCAAAGAGTCTGGGAGCAACAAAAACCCTAGAGTGATAGCACATCCCCACAGAGCTCCCTGACTCCCTATATTCTTCCTGTCTTCCCTAGGTACTACAATACAATACAAGAATGCGTGGGGCACTCCATGAAATTGCTGAGCGGTCGGGTTAGAACAGATAAAAGGAAGTCCTTCTTCACCCAAAGAGTGATTAACACATGGAATTCACTGCCACAGGAGGTGGTGGCAGCTACAAGCATGGATGGCTTCAAGAGGGAATTGGATAAACATATGGAGCAGAGGTCCATCAGTGGCTCACAAGGTATAGACAGGAACTCTCAGTCTCTGGGGCAAGTGATGCTCTGTCTTTTTGGTGCTGGGGGGGCAATGGTGGGAGGTCTCCTAGTGTACTGGCCCCACTGGTGGACCTCCTGATGGCACCTGGTATTTTTGGCCACTGTGTGACAGAGTTTTGGACTGGATGGGCCATTGGCCTGATCCAACATTGGCTTCTCCTATGTTCTTATGCTCTTACTAACTACAGATCTCCAGGAATTTTCCCAAGCTGGAGTTGGCAACCCCAGTACTGGTGCTCTCCCGGAGGAAGTCAGCATCAGACCATAGCAATGCCGTATGCGCTCTCCCAATTTGCAATGCCTCTGCAAAATCCCCCAAACTGTTTAGACTGTCGGTTTCAAAGCTTAAAGGTAAATGATGTCCGTCGTGAGTCAGCTTTTCAGGTTTGCGCAGGCAGGTTTTATTTTAAAATCCACCGTTATTAGGATTGCTTCTCTCTGCAGTAGAAGAAATCTTCTGAAGAGATAGGGGGGGGAAGTAATTAAAAAGGACGAAGAGATGATCTATTGTCGGTGTCTGTACGGGCCTGGCATGCCCCTAGTGGACCGCCGCTTTCATTACACCTTTGTGAGCAGAAGGAATAAGAAGGTGAAAAGGCTTCCTATGGAATGCTCCTTCGAAACCAGCCATTATTGCCAGAGGTTTATTACAGCTATTTCATTATCACAGAAATGGGCGAGAGGAAATCAAGTTCCTCCAGAGTCCCAGAGGATAATTCCCACCCCCATCAGCGTTAACGGTTCATTCATATGGGCTGGAGAACCGGTACAAAATGGGAGGCGGTTATAGGGTAATTCTGATACTGACTTAGAACTTCCTGCTCCGAAGCCAGACATATTTAAAAATTATTTTGTGGGTAGTGTGTGCGTGTGTGTGCGTGCGTGCTTGCATGCCTGGGAGTCATGGTGACCTCTGGCGACCCCAAGTGGGGGTAGCACGATTCTGAGAGGTGGTTTGATTGTATGCCTCTGCTTCCCAAGCCCTGGTATTCCTTGGAGGTCTCCCTTCCAAGTACTTGCCAGAGCTTAAAAGCCAAACATTTTGAGGGGAAGAAGGAGGAGAAGAAGAAGAAATAGAAGAAGAGGAGGAGGAGGAGGAGGAGGAGGAAGAGATTGGATTTATACCCCGCCCTTCAGTACCGAAAGGTGTCTCAGAGCGGCTTACAAACTCCTTTCCCTTCCCCTCCCCACAACAGAGGCCCTGTGAGGTGGGTGGGGCTGAGAGAGCTCTGACAGAAACTGCTCTTTTTCAAGAACAGCTGTGCCAGAACTACGGCTTGTCCAAGGTCATCCAGCCAGGTACAAGTGGAGGAGTGGGGAATCAAACTCGGTTCTCCCAGATTAGAGTCCACGCACTTAACCACAGAAGAAGAAGAAGAAGAAGAAGAAGAAGAAGAAGAAGAAGAAGAAGAAGAAGAAGAAGAAGAAGAAGAAGAAGAAGAAGAAGAAGAAGAAGAAGA
>NW_015165918.1:44868-93949 GCF_001447785.1 Gekko japonicus
GTCTCCCCTTCAAAGCAGCCATTTTCTCCAGGGGAGCTGATCTCCGTCAGCTGGAGATCAGTTGTAAAAGCAGGAGATCTCCAAGCCCCAACTGGAGGCTGGCAACCCTAGAGGAGGGGCCGGGCTCCTGCGTATAGCATCTGCTTGGCGTGCCGAAGGTCCCAGGTTCAATCCCCAGCAACTCTAGTGAAAAGGACCAGGCAGTAGTTGATGGCAAAGACCTCTGCTTGAGACCCCGGAGAGCTACTGTCAGTCTGAGTAGACAATATGGCTTTGATGGACCAAAAGCTCTGATTCAGTATAAGGCAACTTCATAAATGAGTTTTAATCCTACTAGCAAAATGTCTCCAGAAGCGGCTATTTCTTCCTGGGACCCAACTAAGAGACTCTAAAGAAAGCTAGATTCAAGTCCAGCAGCACATCAGAGACCAACAAGAGAGCCAGTTTGGTGTAGTGGTTAGGAGCACAGACTCTAATCTGGGAGAACTGGGTTTGATTCCCCACTCCTCCACTTGCACCTGGCTGGATGACCTTGGGCAAGCCGTAGTTCTGATAAGAGCTGTTCTTGAAAAAGAGCAGTTTCTGTCAAGAGCTCTCTCAGCCCCACCTCCCTCACAGGGTATCCGTTGTGAGGAAGGGAAGGGAAAGGAGATTGTAAAGTGCTCTGAGACTCCTTTGGGTAGTGAAGGGGGGATATAAATCCAATCTCCTCCTCCTTCATGAGTTTTCAAGAGTCAAAGCTCCCATTTTCAGGTACAAGCAGAAATGGAGATCCCTGAGTCCTTATATCCCAGTCTGAAGGTGAGAGGGGCGATGCTAATCTTCTGCCCCAAGCCATTTCTCCCCTGCTCTAATCAAGCTGATTATATTTTGCATTGTACCTCTGCATCTCCTTTCTTTGCAACAGCCTCCCTCCACCTTCAAAATGGGATATAAGGACTGAAGGATCTCCATTCCTGTTTGTATCTGATGAAGAGAGCTTTGACTCTCGGACGTTCATACCCTGAAAATCTTGTTGGTCTTTAAAGTGCTACTGGACGCAAATCTAGCTGTTCTACTTAAGACAGATATGGTTACCCTCTGAAACTAAAACATGCAAGGAAACAAAGGGCAATTCGGCATCTAGCATTCGCTCCACATTTTCTCAATGGGGGGGGGGAAGTGCAGCTCAAAACCACATTCAAATACTTCGGGGGCAATGCCATACTGACTAAGAAGTCACCCCTGAATGGTCATAAATCTATGCAAAAGATACCATAAAACCTGATGATCAAAGAAAGTGAAAGTGGCATGCAGTGTAGAGGATACCATAAAATCCGCTGATTAAAGGAAGCAAAAGTGGCAGGGAGTGTGGAGGCTACCATAAAATCTGATGATCAAAGGGAGTGAAAGCAGCAGGCAATGCAGAGGGAACTTCCTGTTCCAAAGTGGGTTTCATAAAACAACGGAGGGAAAAGCCAATGCAGAATCGCCCAAAGTCTACTGTAGATGTCGCAAGCTTGTCACCAACATGGAATGCCCTTTTTGGGATCGTGTGGCTGGTGAAGAGCCAATGCCACACTGTCGACAAAGCTGGTGAGGGGTCTGGGTTTATGACCAATGGCATTGTCCAGTTTTGTGTGTGTGCCCTGCATGAAATTCTGAGGTCATCATTACAAACTTGATGTGACACCGGTTGTGGGGTTCTTTGTGTCCCTTTGGGGCACAGAAGCCAGACAGTTCTGCATTCCTTGCCATGGTAAGACTATCACTTCTGCTGACACGGTAATAGCTGCAGCTGGCAACCCCCATCACCACACTGGAATCAAGCTAGGAGAAAGGGGGAAAGTGAGGTACTATTTGCTTTGCCTCCCGATGCCTCACCGAAGGGACCTTTTGTGAATTGATTGTCATTTCCAGAAGGGTAGGCAGACTATTGTCCGCACTGATGTTTCAGCTCAGGGAAAAGGTAATTTACTAGTGCTGAAATGTCACTTATGTGATCAGCATCCACGAGCAGCGTGAGGGCACCCGAAGATAGACGGAAGAAGGTAGGCGGAAGAATGGTCTGAAATCGGCCACTTTGCCCCCCCATGGTGACCCGACGATCTGGGAGGCCCTTAATAGCTCAAGGCCTTCTTATCCACCTGCATAAAGGCTTTAATTATCAGGTGCAGATTCAGCCAACCCTCTTCCCGACATGGAAAGGGAGAATAATTGCAGAAAGGGTGTTTGAGCACTTGTCTGATTGTTCCACAGTTCAGCAGTCAGATTGTGGGCCAGCCCATCACAGATTGAAGTGGGGGTGCAGGGAATCAGTCCTCCCATAATGAGCTGACCAGAGGCAGCACAGGAAAATGAGCAGACAATGTTTCACCCACCCTGACCTGGATGGATAGCCCAGGCTAGCCTAATCTCGTCAGATCTTGGAAGCTAAGCAGGGTCAGCCCAGGTTAGCACTTGGATGGGAGACCACCAAGGAAGTCCAGGGTCATGCTAGTAGCAACGGCAATGGCAAGCAACCTCTGAACGTCTTTTACCTTGAAAACCCTATAGGTTGCCATGATGTTCCCTCTAAGCTGAGTTAGTGAGAGCTAGCTCACAGTTTTTTAGCCTCTGGCTCACACATTTTTGTCTTCGCTCAGGAAGGATGGCTCCAGACAGGGGTCATTTCGTAGAAAAAGAGCTAGGGGAACTCATTAGCATATGCCACACCCCCTGACAACAGGGGCCCGACGGTGAACCTGCAAGGCCAGCGGGAGTGTGAGGAAGCCCCGCCAAGGCCCTCCCTGGCCCCAGGCAGGCAGGGGTGGGGAGAGGCGGGGAGGAAGCAACTTACCCTCCCTCTTCTCCTGCCTCCTCCTGGCTGAATGAGGGCCGGAAGCGGGGCGGCCGGAGGCAGGGGGCGGGGCTTCGTCATGTGCCCCGCCCCCTGCACCTCACCCAGGGGAACTGCGTTCCCCCGCGTTCCCCCCCGAAATGACCTCTGGCTCCAGAGCAGACTAATGTATGCAGCAGCCAAATCGCTTGCTCACAACTTTAGTGCCGGTAGCTCAGAAAGTACAATTTTTGCTCACAAGACTCCACAGCTTAGAGGGAACATTGGCCACGAGTCAGCTGTGATTTGACGGCAGTTTCCACTAGGGGTGTGCATTTGGCAATACCTGAGCCCCCCCCTAAAAAGCCCCCAAAATACCTTATTGGTATTCTTTGGCTATTCTTTTTGAAAGTGGATTATACAACCATATTCCTTTCCCCTCCCCACAACAGTCACCTTGTGATGTAGGTGGGGCTGAGAAGGTTCTGAGAGAACTGTGAGTGGCCCAAGGTCACCCAGCAGGATTCGTGTGGAGGAGCGGGGAATCAAACCCAGTACTCCAGAGTCCACCGCTCTTAAGTGCTACACCCCACTGGATCTCAGGATGTACTTTCCCCCTGTCACAGTGGCATACTTTTGCATGAGCAAAAGGAAGAGTATTTAAAAGATCTGGGAGATGTTCAGAAACAGCAAAGCTGTTTCTGTCCTAGTTGTCCAGGACTGTGGGACTCAGTATGTATGGCAGCATGTTGTGTCCGCTGACTGACACCAGGGGCCAGAGAATACCCCAGAGTTTGACTCTGGAAGAACAATGGGGACAAGGCTCCTGGTCTCTCCACTGGGGGACCAATGGGACAGTGGCGGGAGATTCAAACCCACCAATGGGACCTAGCGGTTGTCCCCATATATGTATATAGTTGGCCCACCGGCCGTTCCCCTTAGTCTTTGTTGTGTACCAGTGTAGCGTGCAAGATGCTATGCGTGCCGCAGCGGCCTCGCCATGCGGTCAACCCACTACACAATACAGCAGCTAAAATACGGGATGGAGTTGGCCAACTAATAAGTTTCAGTTCAGATCTTCAGAGCATCGACTATTCATAAAATTAGGGCCGGAATATGCAGTCGAGGTGGAGGGAGGGAAGGACGCATACAAAGTCTGAAACAGATAGGTGGCTGCTGCGCAAGGAATTTTACCAAATCCATATCCCCTCAATCTTAAGAGAATGAGCCATTCTTCTGATCTCGGTTGATCTCTGCAAAGTGTTAATTGAGAAAAGATTACTGCTCCCGCAGAGAGCACAATGCGCAGGCACTCCAAAGAAATTGATAGCGCATTTGTAATCAAGACTCAAAGGCTACCAAAGGATTAGGTAGAAAATCAGAAAAGTGTTATTATGAAACGGAAGCTGACTAAGATCGAGGAGCTATAGAATCCCCTCACCTGTCAAATTAACGAAGAAATGGAAGACAAAAGGAAAGAGTTTCTAATCAGAGTACTTTGGAGAGAGAGGGGAAAAAATTAAGGAACTCTAAAACTGTGAGTGGGCAAGTGTTGATGTCATTGTTTTGTTCACAAAAGTTCCTCCCAGATGTCCTTGAACAGCCATTAACTCAAAGTATCTGACTTGGTGCAAGAAATCCGCTCCTTTCTCAATAAGCATCACGACTGAAGCTTTGCCTAATGCAAAACCAGAGGCAAGTCTGGCGGCTCCTACTTGGGTGAAATCTCAACTCAGTTCTGAGGGAAGCGCCAAGAATTTTGATAAGAAATTTGTCTTATGGGTTTGTGTGGTCCTCACCTGCCAAGGGTAGGGTTGCAAGCTCTGGGTTGGGAAATCCCTGGAGATTTGAGGGGTGGAGCCAGAGAACGGTTGGGTTTGGGGAGGAAGGGACTTCAATATGGTATAATGCCATATTTTAAAGGAAATTAAATGAAAATGAAAATGTCTAGACAGTGTGCGACTACAATAAAAAAAGGCCAATGCTATGCTGGGGATTATTAAGAAGGGAATTGCTATAGACAGGCATGGTTTGGTGCATGCAGGTGAAAGGAGCTAAATAAACCCTGCTCCATCTGGACAGGGATGCAACCCTTGAGAATCTCATCTCAAGTTGGCTGTTGGGATCTGTGGTGCCACTGGACTCAAACGTAGTTCTCACATCTGTTTGTTAACCCCTTTGTTTGTATGTTAGTTTGCTGCTATTCCCAGGTTTTACCAACTGGTTTAATCAGGGCTATTTTTGGGCTGGAACGCACAGGAACGGAGTTCCGGCTGGCTCCCAAGTTGGCCACGCGCAGCAGGAACTCATTAGCATAATAGGCCACACCCAACATCAGGAACTCATTTGGATTGCCTACAATTAAGGCTGTGTGACCTAACATGCAAAAAGCCCTGGGTTTTGACAACAAACAAGATAAAGAGAATAAGAAGCAAAAGGTGGATGTGGCTGGATGACCACACTTCTGGTAACATGGGGGTGTGGCCTAATAGGTGAACGAGCTGTGCTATCAGGGGTGTGGCCTAATATGCTAATGAGTTCCTGCTGGGCTTTTTCTACAAAAAATTGATACCTGTTTGATACCTGTTTGATACCTGGGTTTAATCCAATCTTAGCTATACTTATTGCTCAGTTACTTTTGCATCTTGACTCCAATTAGTCCTTCCTGGCAACTAATCCCCCCAACTGTATATGTATGGACTGGCAACTTCTATTTCAATGTATATGACGAAGTGTGCATGCACACAGAAGCTCATACCCAGAATTAAACTTTTTGGTCTTAAAGGTGCCACTGGACTCAAACTTTGTTCTATTGTTTTAGACCAACACAGCTACTCACCTGGATCTGTGTTTCTCATTAAAACCAATGGAAATTATTGACATGTCCTAATACTTGAAATTTGAAAAAAAGTATTTGAAAAAGTGTGTGTGCACACGAAAGCTGATGCCTTGAATACAACTTTATTGGTCTTAAAGGTGCCACTGGACCCTAAATTTGTTCACCTGCTTCAGACCAACACAGCTGGCCACCTGGATCTATGTCCTAATACGATTAGCACTAAAAGGGACATTTCAAAAGTTTTAAATGGCAAACAGGACTAAAGGGAAATACCAACTGATTTCTTTTTTGATGTACCCCTATGGTGGATTACAAAGATCATGGCTTGTAAAGAACCACCAAGCTTTCCCATTTTCAATCATTCCTAATTCCTGCTTCCTTTTCAAAAAAATCAAAAAAAATCATGCATTTTATCCTTTTAAAATATGGTGCAAGGCACGGCGCAGCAAAGTAGGAAGAACTTCCATGCTGAAACATACTGATAACATCAATGGAAGGATGTTAAGTCATCTACATAATTAAATAGCAATTGGCCTTACCCATTACTCATTACGGTGTAGCTTTTTGTCATTCTGTTTGATGCTAAAGGATGTTCAGGGGCTTGTAATTGATAGAGAAGTCTAATCTGTAGTGCTTACAACATTATCAGCAAGGCAAGGCAACTGTTTTTTGAGTTTGATCCCTCCCCGCCGGTTGTAAAAATATCCTTGGAAAACAACCTGTTTAAGATTAGTCTAATGAATTCTGGATTTGGAACATACTGGGAGTGATCCCCTGAGTAGGTTTATTCAGAAGTAAGACCCAAATTCTTCCATTGGACTCATTCCCAGGAAAATATCCTTAGGACTGCTGCCTTAAAAAGCAATCCCGAGCAAAGTGACACCTTCTAAACCCATGTTAAAAGACCGATAAATTGGTTCTAGATCAACTCAAGCCTGAATTCTCCCTAGAAGCTGAAATGACTAAACTGATGTGATCATACTCTGGTCACATCATGAAAAGACAAGACTCATGGAAAAGACATGCTAGGAAAAGTTGAAGGCAATCAGACAAGAGGATGAACCAACATGAGATGGAATCAGGCCTTAGTTCTTCTGGCCCAGCTTTTCTGGCCAGTTAGCCATCAGTGGCCTGATTCTGATTCGTCATCTGATTGTTTTATGGCTAAATGGTATTTTATGATATTTATGTGTAAACTGTTATTTTAATATTATTTTAAGCGTATTATTTAATTGTTGTACTCCGCCCTGAGCCCACTAGGGGAGGGCGGTATATAAATCTAATAAAACAAACAAACAAACAAACAAATAAATGAAATGGATTGACTCAGTAAAGGAATCTGAGCCCCTCAGCTTGCAAGGCCTGAGCAAAGTTGTCAATTAAAGGATGTTTGGGAGGTGCATTAATTCATAGCACGGCCAATGAGTTTGAAGTGACTTGTTGACACATAATACACACACCAATCTATTGAGTTCAATGGGCCCAGAAGCAATGTTCCCTCTAATTTCCCCCTCCCTACTGAGCTGCGTAGTTCACATCCTGAGCAGAATAGAACTGCTGTAATCTCCAAATGGGCAATGGGCAGTGCAAGACCCTACATGGCTCCAGACTGCTGCTGAGTGGGGCTTCCTGTGTTAATGTGTGTAGCCAGTTTATTTTCTTCTGCACATGGCTTAAATAATAGGATTTTCAAGGGAGGGTGCTGTCATCATCAGTATTGTTACCAATGGTGATATAGCGCTCACCCTATTTTTTCAAAGGCCCTAAGATAGCGATATAACACTATAGCGTTGCAATGATAGTTAAAGCCATGTCTCTGAATTCCAAGCTTTCATTATTTTTTTTAGAAGTAAGTCTCTAGTCTCTTCCATTGTGGAGATATAAGAAAAAAGGCATATTTCTGTGAGGCCAGAGGGGTGGAATAGAGATTTACTTAAAAAAAATAATAAAGCTGGAAATTCAAAGAACCTGATTAAATTATCATTGCAACACCAGAACATTATATTTTTTATTTTAAGGCTATTTTTTTTATGTAACACATGAGGGGATATGAATGATAACAGTCCAGTCATTGAGAAGTTGGCTGGAGGTGGGTGGGACAAAGAAGTTCAATGAAAAACATTATGCCCTAGGAAAAAGCCAACTCAAAATCGGCTTCCAGAAAACCATCAGGGTAAAAGTGGTCTAAAAATAGCTGGAAAAACAACTGTTAGGCCCACTCCCGTCCCCTGAATTTATTACCAGCAGTATGAGTTGCCAGCAAAATTGGATGGAATAAGCTGAATTACACCTATGTTCATTCTGATGACTACTCTAACATCTCCTGTTGCATCCGCTATTACAATTGCACTATTATTAAGATTAGCTCTAGCACCTCAGCACTTTGTTGTTGTTGTTGTTCAGTCACACTTGAGTCTGACTCTTCGCAACCCCATGGACCACATCACGCCAGGCCCTCCTGTCCTCCGTTGTCTGCTCAACTTCATGTTTGTTGCACCTAAAACACTGTCTAACCATCTCATCCTTTGCCATCCCCGTCTTCTTTGACCTTCAATGTTTCCCAGCATCAGGGTCTTCTCCAGTGAGTGTTCCCTTCTCCTTTGGTGGCCAGAGTATTTGAGCTTCAGCTTCAGCTTCTGGCCTTCCAGGGAACAGTCAGGGTTGATTTCTTTTAGGATTGGCTGATTTAATCTCCTTGCAGTCTGTCCAAGGGACTCTCAAGAGTCTTCTCCAGCACCATAATTCAAAAGCATCCATTCTTCAGTGCTCGGCCTTCCTTACGGTCCATCTCTCACAGCCATACAGTACTACTGGGAATACTATTGATTTGACCATACATACGGACTTTTGTTGGCAGGGTGATTACGCTTTCTAGGTTTGCCACCGCTTTCCTCCCAAGGAGCAGGCATCTTTTAATTTCATGGCTGCAGTCACCATCTGCAGTGATCTTGGATCCCATAAACGTGAAGTCTGTCACTGCTTCCATGACTCCCCTTTCTATTTGCCAAGGAATGATGGGGCCAGATGCCATGATCTTAGTTTTTTTGATGTTGACTTTCAAGCCAACTTTTGCGCTCTCCTCTTTCACCCTCAGCAAGAGGCTCTCGAGATCCTCTTCACTTTCTGCCACTCTCAGCACTTTAGGATGGCTCTAATTGTCACAATCAACAGTGGTTTTAATTTTGTGTTATGTGTTTTAAAGATTTTATGCAAGCTGCCCTGAGCCTGCTTCGGCGGGGAGGGCGGGATATAAGTCGAAGAAGTAAATAAATGTTAAGGCAAGTTTTCGAGGATAGCTAGGGTTGCCAAGTTGATCTTCGCCGGGAGCGGGGGGCTCCTGGCCGGTGTCTGGTGAGCGCGCGCGCAAAGCGCACGTGCGCCATGCGCATGTCACCCGGAAGTGACGGGAGGACGGCAGGCACGCTGGGGGCAGGGGCACAGCCATACAAGGGAAAACCATAGAGTTTTCCTTTGGATGGCTGTGGCCCCACCCCCAGCGTGCCCGGCGTGGTCGCGTCACTTCCGGGTGACGCGCACATCGGGGTGGAGTTCCCCCCGGGGCTCGATCCGGCGCCGCCGGGGAACGGGCCTCTGGGGTGAGGGTTTCCCCGCCCCCCAGGGGGGACTTGGGATCTCTAAGGGTAGCTGGGTTGGTCTGCAGTAGAAGAGCTAGATTTGAGTGCCGTAGCAACGTAGAGACCAATGAGATTTTCAGGGGATGAGCTTTCGAGAGACAAAGGTCCCCCCGTTCGATATCTAATGAAGGGAATGTTGACCGCCGAAAGCCCAATACCCTGAAAATCTTGATGGTCTCCAAGGGGTTACTGAACTCAGATCTCACTGTTAAAGCAAGCAGGGGAATTTCCCACAGCAGCCTTGAGCCGTGAGGAAAGGTGGCACAGAAATGTTTTAATAAAGAAGTGCAAGAAGTGGTGGCAGCTACAAGAGGGGACTGGATGAACATACAGAGCAGGGGTCCATCAGTGGCTCTTAGCCAGAATATGCAGAGGGAATAGTCTGTCTGGGGCAGTGATGCTCCGTCTTCTTGGTCCTTGGGGGGCAACAGTGGGAGGACTGGTGGACCTCCTGATGGCACCTGGTATTTCTGGCCACTGTGTGACACAGTGTTGGACTGGATGGGCCATTGGCCTGATCCAACATTGGCTTCTCTTATGTTCTTATGTTAACTCACGAAAGAAATGCCATGTTGGGCAGCATCCTTGTGGCATGGCAGCAATTGCGTTGGGTAGCATCCTCTGGCCTAGCTCTCACTTGGTGCCCAGATCATAAAAACGACCACATAGAGGTGATTTTGAGTTCCTCCTGCTTGCAATCCCAACACGCATTTCCATTTCGACTTTGCATTTCCCCCTGTGCAAACTGAAGCGGCATTTTTGACTTTTGCCTCATTGGTTGTTTCTTTCTTTGCACACATTTCTCCCCTAAACTGTAGGCATTTCTCTAGGTTGTTTGGGTGTCATTGAATCAGCAATTTACAATGTACTTAAACGTTACATAATTTGTATGCAGAAATACTATGTAAGCTGGGAATGAAAACCCACCCACGATACGTGCACTCAGCACAATGAAATCTATAAAACCAGTAGTGAGAAACAGACTGCTGAAGATGTTGACAAAATCTAAATGATTGTAAAGAGGGAGCGCTTGCTTATCCTTTCGGCACTTCTGAGAGATTGTGATTGAACATAAGCAAGAACCTCTTCAGCGTATGAGAGATGCCAGTGTTTGAAGGCTGAAAACAGAAGTTAGAGTTGTACTTGAACTGACAGATATGAATTTTCCCTGAGAAAACTCACTAGACATTGGCTGGTTTTGCATCTGGCATTCGCTCCACATATTCTCAACACTGAGGAAAAGGTGCAGCTCAAAACCACCTTCAAATAGCCCGGTCCAACACCATACTGACTACAAAGTCACCCCGAATGGCTATAAATCTATGCAGAAGGTACCATAAAACCTGATGATCAAAGAAAGTGAAAGCAGCATGCAATGCAGAGGGGAATTTCTGTTCCAGAGTGGGTTGGTTAAAACAACGGAGGGAAAAGCCAATGCAGAATCACCCACTGATAATATTTTAACTTTCCTCAGCATTTCAGCAGATGTTTCCCCGAGGACCACCTGGAAAATTGGCCTCAAATCTCTGACATCTAAAAATATACAAAAGCCTTATAAAAATAACTTTATTCGACCCCCTCAGTATTCCTATGGTTGTTTTGTTTGAACGAACCTTGTTTTGGCCCTTTGAAACAGCCTTCAGCATGGGTGTCAAACATGCGGCCCAGGGGCCAGCTCAGGCCCCCGGAGGGCTTCTATCAGGTCCACAGTGGAACTGGCTGTCTTCTGCTTCTTCTTCCAGTTCTGCTGCTGCTGTGTCATTGTAGGTTCGCATCTTACAGATACACACCTGAACAGTATACTCAAGATTCCAACAGCACAGACATTTTGATGCAATAATTCAGAGCAAGAGGTGCCACTGTGTGACAGAGTGTTGAGCTAGATGGGCCATTGGCCTGATCCAACATTGGCTTCTCTTATGTTCTTATCAGACACTGCTAAATAAACAAAATATTGCAAGAGTACTAATGTTTTAAGCATATTTTTATTTTAAGTAAAAAAGAACCCTTTGCGTTTGTGTCCTTTACAAAGTTTATATCTCCACTATCTGGCATTACATTTTATGACACACACGGCCCAACCCAAAGGTCTCATTTATGTCAGATCTGGCCCTCGTAACAAATGAGTTCGACACCCCTGGCCTTCAGTGTCAGTTTAGGTGAAATTCACTGACAGATCTTCCGAGGGATAACTCTTCCAAGGTATAACAGAAAACCAATGATTTACTGATTTGCTAGAACAATTAACTTCGATCAGCCCAGCTCATGTCTGAAGGTGGCACAGCACAATCTGTATTAGCTGAAGCTTCTGTTCAGTTTTTAAGGGGAGGCCCACGCAGAGTATACTTAAGTAGTCCAGCCTTGAGGTTACAGAGATGTGAAAACAAATCAGCTGTCTTCCCTATGAGACATAACTTTTGTATAATCAATGTTCCAAGTTCATGATCTCTAGCAGCGGGTATTAATTCACCGCTTGCAAATCACTGATCCAGCATCCTCAACAAACAACTGGAACACTTGATGGCAGCTGGTGAAATTGGGTCAGGAAACCAATAGTGGAGAGATTTCATAATGAATTCACACATCATTAGCTTTGAACAGAAGACCACAGGAGGACTTGGGAGAAAGCTTTTATCTTCATTTTCAAAATGCTTGTCTAATATATTAATAATCATGGTTAGAAATGAAGAACTGTCCTCACTGAGTGTTTAATAAAAGAAGTATCTGAAAGGAAAGAAGAAAGTAAGCGGTTGACTCATACGAATCACTTTGAGAGGCTGGAAGAAAAGCCCAATAATGCTCAACAATGAAGTGTATCAAAGGTAAGGAGATGTTTGGTTCCACCCATGCGGGGCCGGCTCGAGATGCTTCTGCGCCCTAGGCGAGGCGCAGATGCCAACCTCCCGGTGGGGCCTGGAGACCCTTTTGCTGCCGCCTCCCCCCCCCCGGGAGGAGGGGGAGGGCGGGTGAGCTGCGCTGCCGCCTCCTGCGACCCGGCCGGACGTCCTTCTCCTCCTGCTGGCGGCAATGGTGAGTCCCCGCTAGCAGCCGCCATGCAGCCTCCGCCCCCCCCCAAAGGGGGAGGGCGGACGAGATGTGGCGCTGCCTCCTGCGCCCTGGCCGGGTGTTCCCTGCTTCTCCTGCTGGCGGTGGCGGTGGCGAGTCCCCGTTGGGTGACTGAGGGGGGAGGGCGGCCGAGCTGTGACACCGCCTCCTGCACCCCGGCTGGGCGTCCTCCTGCTTCTCCTGCTGGCGGCGTCCCTCTTTCCATCCTCCCTCCCTCCCCTGCTTCCCTCCCTCCCTCGCCGGCGCAGAGAGAGAGGGGGGGGTGGGCGGGCAGAGACCAGGGCCTCGATCCCCACCATTTTGGGGCTTTTGGTGGGGGGGCGGGGTGCAGTTTGGCACCCCTGAGGGCCGGCATGCCCTAGGTGAACACCTAGTTCGCCTAGCAGGCAAGCCGGCCCTGCATTCATGGATGCCTTCATCACACAATCAGGTCAAATGACTGCTTGTGACAGCAACTATTTTAGGAGCCCCACTAAAGCTCCACATGCAGCTGCTAGTGTGACTTTGGGTCAATCATAAATTCTTTCAGAGCTGCTCTCTCAGCTCCACCTTCTTCACAGGGCATCTGTTGTGGGGAGGGGAAGGGGATTGTAAGCCACTTTGAGACTCCTTCAATTAGTGAAGGGCAGGATATAAATATAATTTCTTCTTCTCCTCCCTCCCTCTCCTCCTCCTCCTCCTCCTTCCAATCTAAGAGGAAGCTCACTGGGTAGCCCTGGGCAAGCAGACAAATCTCTTACAATGTCACAAACGCTGCTGAGAAATAACTCTCAAATCATTCTGGCATTCTGTTGCTGATCACTATTGTCCTACAGAAGAGCTTCAAGAGAAGACTCCAAAGGGAAACTGATAGATTTTTGTTGTTCAGTTGCACAGTGGAGTCCGACTCTTCGCGACCCCATGGACCAGATCACGCCAGACCTTCCTGTCTTCTGCCGTCTTCTGAAGTTTGCTCAATTTCATGTTCGTTGCATCGATGACACTGTCTAACCATCTCATCCTTTGCCGTCCCCGTCTTCTTTGACCTTCAATCTTTCCCAGCATCAGGGTCTTCTCCAGTGAGTGCTCCCTTCTCATTTGGTGGCCAAAGTATTTGAGCTTCAGTTTCATTATCTGGCCTTCCAGGGAACAGTCAGGGTTGGTTTCTTTTAGGATTGACTGATTTGATCTTCTTGCAGTCCAAGGGACTCTCAAGAGTCTTCTCCAGCACCATAGTTCAAAAGAATCTATTCTTCGGCGCTCGGCCTTCCTTATAGTCCAACTCTCGCAGCCATACATGACTACTGGGAATACCATTGCTTTGACCATGCGGACTTTTGTTGGCAGGGTGATGTCTCTACTTTTTATCATGCTGTTGAGGTTCGCCATCGCTTTCCTCCCAAGGAGCAGGCGTCTTTTAATTTCATGGCTGCAGTCACAGTCTGCGGTTATCTGGGATCCCAGGAACGTGAAGTCTGTCACTACTTCCACGACTTCCCCTTCTATTTGCCAAGGAGTGATGGGGCCGGATGCCATGATCTTGGTTTTTTTTAATGTTGAGCTTCAAGCCCACTTTTGCGCTTTCCTCTTTTACCCTGAGCAAGAAGCTCTTTAAGTCCTCTTCACTTTCTGCCATTAGAGTGGTATCGTCTGCATATCTGAGGTTGTTGATCTTTCCCCCAGCAATCTTAATTCCCACTTGTGATTCATCCAGGCCAGCATTTCGCATGATGTACTCTGCATATATATTAAATAAGCAAGGTGACAATATACATCCTTGTCGTACTCCTTTTCCTATGCTGAACCAATCAGTTGTTCCATATCCGGTTCTAACTGTCGCTTCTTGGCCCTTATACAGGTTTCTCAAGAGACATGTGAGGTGGTCTGGTACTCCCATCTCTTTAAGGACCTGCCATAGTTTGTTGTGATCCACACAGTCAAAGGCTTTAGCATAGTCAATGAAGCAGAAGTAGATATTTTTCTGGTACTCTCTTGCTTTCTCCATAATCCAGCGAATGTTGGCAATTTGATCTCTAGTTCCTCTACCTCTTCGAAACCCAGCTTGTACTTCTGGTAGTTCTCTATCCACGTACTGTTGAAGCCTAGCTTGTAGGATCTTGAGCATGACCTTGCTAGCGTGTGATATGAGTGCAATTGTGCGATAGTTTGAACATTCCTTGGCATTGCCCTTCTTTGGGATTGGAATGTATACTGACCTTTTCCAATCCTGTGGCCACTGTTGCGTTATCCAAATTTGCTGGCAAATGGAGTGCAGCACTTTAACAGCATCATCTTCTAAGACTTTGAATAGCTCAACTGGAATACCATCACCTCCACTAGCTTTGTTGTTAGCAATGCTTTCTAAGGCCCATTTAACTTCACATTCCAGGATGTCTGGCTCGAGGTCAGTGATTATACCGTCGTGGTTGTCAAGGACATCGAGGTCTTTCTTGTATAGTTCTTCTGTGTATTCTTGCCATCTTTTCCTAATCTCTTCTGCTTCTGTTAGGTCCCTACCGTTTTTGTCCTTTATCATGGCCAGCTTTGCATGGAACGCTCCCTTGATTTCTCCAACTTTCTTGAAGAGATCTCTAGTCCTTCCCATTCTATTGTTTTCTTCTATTACTTTGCACTGTTCATTCAGGAAGGCCTCCTTATCTCTCCTTGCTGTTCTCTGGAAATCTGCGTTCAGTTGGGTAAATCTTTCCTTTTCGCCTTTGCCTTTCGCTTTCCTTCTTTCCTCTGCTATTTGTAAAGCCTCATCAGAAAGCCACTTTGCTTTCTTACATTTCTTTTTCTTTGGGATGGTGGTGATTGCTGCCTCCTGTACGATGTCACGAACCTCTGTCCATAGTTCTTCAGGCACTCTATCTATCAAATCCAGACCCTTGAATCTATTCTTCACCTCTACTGTATATTCATCAGAGATGCGATCTAGGTCAAACCTGAATGGCCTAGTGGTTTTCCCAATTTTCTTCAGTTTAAGTCTGAATTTTGCAATGAGTAGCTCATGATCTGAGCCACAGTCAGCTCCAGGTATTGTTTTTACTGACTGTATAGAGCTTCTCCATCTTTGACTGCAAATTATATAGTCAGTCTGATTTCGGTGTTGCCCATCTGGTGATGTCCATGTGTAGAGTCGCCTCTTCATCAAACATTAATCAAAAAGTTTAACACCGTCTCTCTCATTTCTTACTCACTACAGTTATTAGTATATTGCATATCCCACTTCTAGGGATGGGCAGGATCTGGCTCACAAACTAAAGTATGTGATGAATTTTGGCTGGTTTGTAGTTTGCGAACTGAAATTCATGGCAGGTCAACCAGCACAAACTTCCCATGAACTTTCAAGCAGTTTGTGGAAGTTCATGAATTTCACACAGATTCAAACAAAATGTTTACCAAATGGCGCTGGGTTCTGCTGGGCACTAGTACGTTGCACCCCCTCTTTCCTGGAGTGTGATTCTGTGCTAGACATCAGTCCTGTTGAGCTGGCTTTGCTACAATGGCACTGGATTCTGCTGGGTACTCTTTGATTACACTGGTACTGCTGGGCACTTTGTACATTGCACTGGTTCTTCTGGGCTTGGGAAAAGGCCCCTCTTTCAGTTTCTACTGCAGAGATTTTCTGGCTTGACCTTAGTCCTGTTGGGTTTGCACTGCCATAGTGGCTCTCATTCTGCTGGGTACATTATACTCGTTCTGTTGGGCTTGCAGACATGCCCCCCATCAGTTTCTATTGCAGAGATTATCTGGGACTTCTGTTGCCCTTGGTTTCTTTGGCTGTTCTTTTGACCAGTTTGGTGTAGTGGTTAAGTGTGCGGACTCTAATCTGGGAGAACCGGGTTTGATTCCCCTCTCCTCCACTTGCACCTGCTGATGTGACCTTGGGTCAGTCACAAGCTCTGGTACAGTTGTTCCTGAAAGAGCAGTTTGTGTCAGAGTTCCCTCAGCCCCACCCACCTCACAGGGTGTCTGTTGTGGGGAGGGGGAGGGAAAGGAGTTTGTAAGCCACTCTGAGACTCCAAGTGAAGGGCAGGGTATAAATCCAATCTCCTCCTCCTCCATTGGAAATGATGGAGGATGGAAATACCTTCTTTTTGGGGGGAGGCATATCCCGTAAATTGAATCATCACCAAACATGGAGGGCAGGTAGAGGAGAGTGAGCCAGAGATCCCCTGTGAGTTTGGTGTTTCTAGCTCACTGTGTGTATGTGTTCTACCACATCACAAACCTCATGAACTGAACCAGTTCATTTAGCCCCTTTGTGACAGCTTGTGGTTTGTGAACTGGGCACACCATGTACCGAATTGCATTTTCCTACCCACGTCTCTGGGATGTTAATTACTTCAGCTATGCCTTTGTAACTTTCTAGTGCATTTGCAGATAGTTTCAGAGGGTAGCCAGCCATTTTGGTCTGAGGAAGAACAGCTAGATTCCAGTTACAGAGGTCTCTTAGAGACCAACATGATTTTTAGTGTAAGTTTTTGAGAGTCATGTTCCCGTATCTGATGAAGAGAGCATTGGCTCTCAAAAGCTTCTGCTCCGAAAATCTTGTTGGTGTCTAAGGTGCTACTGGATTCAGATCCAGCAATTGTATTTGCTTTTCTCATTTTATCCTGCACTAAGTTTTACATTTCTCATATCTAATAACAGTTGGGAGTGTCTGACACCTATTCTTTATAAGAGAGCGGGATTCTAGTCCAGTAGTACCTTAAAGATGAGCAAGATTTCCAGGGTATACTCGCTCAAGAGTCAACACTCCCTCGGTATCTGATGTATCTGACAAAAGGAGCTTCGACTCCCGGAAGTTCATTCCCTGGAAATTTTGCTGGTCTCTAAGGTGCTACTGGGCTGGAATCTAGCTCTTCTGCTGCAGACCAACATGGCTACTCACCTGAAAACACTCTTTATATTGGGTCTTATCAGAGCTAAGGCTTGCCCAAGGTCATCCAGCCAGGTGCAGGGGAGGAGTGGGGAATTAAACCCGGTTCTCCCAGATTAGAGTCTGCACACTTAACCACTACATTAAACCAGCTAAAATAGATTGTGCACAGAGTGAGGTTCTCAGGTCCCCTTTGCCAGAAGGTTCATCCTAAAAGCAAACATCCTGACTAGCTAAGATCATTTCTGATTCTGGCTGCATAAAAGAATGATCAGTGTTTGTCAAAGAGAAAAGACCAATATTACAGAAGACTTAAACGGATTTTTGGGACAATACCTGCCACATCAAAGAGAACCATCTAGTCTCTTTCCTGAGTTAACCATAACGGCAAAACCCATCTCCTGTACCAGAGCTCCAACACGCCTATTGCAGGATTTGTCACACCCTGAACACTACCTGTTGAACTGCTGCCTTCGGGTAGAAGATATAGGACAATCAAAACAAGGACAAACAGATTAAAAAACAGTTTTTATTCGAGAGCTATTATTGCTTTAAATGCTGTATGAATTGGAATTTGGGCGACATTGGTGGTTAAGTTGCAATGTGAACCCTAATGGTTGTGTGAGTATATATGAGTATGGTTGTGTGAGTGTATATGAGTATGCTTGTAGATCACCGAATGATTGCACCTTAATTTCGTTGTACTATGTACAATGACAATAAAGTATATTATTATATTATTATTATTATTATTATTATTAAGCAGAGACCCAGTTGTTGTCAATATCAGGACTAGCTCTTGTCACAATCAGCTTTTGCTCCACACAGATACTAGCACAGGAAACAAGGCTCTTTGAAGCCTGAAACTAGTGGATAATGTAATTTAAATTAACTCTAAGAACTATCACAGAACAACTCCACGTACACCATGCAGGCAAGGTCTGGGCCTTGACCATCCTGCTGGGTCAGTCCCCCCCCCCCATCTAAGCCTACCTCCAGCACTAGGAGAGAACACATGCCCTTCAAGACTGGTAGCCCTGATGTACCTTTTTTCTTAATCTCCTCTTTCTCTCAGGTTCATGGGGCGATTCTGCATTGGCTTTTCCCTTCGTTGTTTAACCAAAGGTGCAGCTCAAAACCACGTTCAAATGCCCCAGGGCAACATTGTACTGACTGAGTTTGCGTGGCCTGAATTTCCCCTTCGCTTTAAGAGTTCTGTGCTTCCTCGTCTTCTTTCTGAAGTGGAACTGAATCATTAGGAACCCTCTGAGTTTTCATTCCAGAACTCTGTACCGAGGTGTGCGCAGTACCAAACTCTTTGTTACATCTTCCAATCCTCTATGTGCTCTTCTCCCTCCCCTAATGCTACCAATGGGCCCTAATAAAATATTACACGACGGAAATCTTAATGTGATTCTACATATTGCTTATTAAGTTTCTTTTTGAGTGATAACTATACCAATGCACTGCAGTGCATGTGCATATCAGTAAAATAGCATGCAAAAGGAATTTTGATGCAGTCATACATATAGTTATGTCAAGGCTGCTTTCTGTAGAGTTTTGTAAACAGAGGGGTGAATGGCTAGTGGTCCTCTTCTCACTACTGATCTCCATTTGCATCCCCTTGATCCACATGTTACCTGTATCCGTCTATGGTGACATCCCAACTGAAACGCCCATGGAGATAGGGTTCAAGCACGAATTAGATAGGTCCTGGCTCCTGCCTGGTGGAACACTCTGCCTGGAGACATCTGTGCCCTGTGAGACCTAGTACAGTTCTGCATGTCATGTAAGATGGGAAGCTAAGCATCAGGGCTATTTTTGGGCAGGAACGCACAGGAACAGAGTTCCGGCTGGCTTCAGAGTTGGCCACGCCCACTTCAGCCAAAACCTCTGTGTGTGTGGCTACAGAGGGAAGGCCTGGAAAGCAACCCCCCCCCCCTGGCAACTCCGAGGTGGGCAGGCTAGGGGGGGCTGGAAGGATTGGTAAGGTAAAGGTAACGGTTCCCTTGCTCGAAAGCCAGTCGAGTCCGACTCTAGGGTTGCGGTGCTCATCTCCGTTTCCAAGTCTAAGAGCCAGCGCTGTCTGAAGACGTTTCCGTGGTCATGTGGCCGGCATGACTAAACACCAAGGCGCACGGAACGCTGTTACCTTCCCACCGAAGCGGTACCTATTTATCTACTTGCAATTTCTTGCTTTCGAACTGCTAGGTTGGCAGGAGCTGGAACTAGAGACACCAAGCTCACTCCGTCATGTGGCACACTCGGGTCTTGAACTGCTGAACTACAGACCTTCCACAGCCTGCAGTTCAGTGTCTTAACCACTTGAGCCACCACATGCCTCCCTATGCCTTCCCCGGCCTGTCCAAGGGGTGTGTGGCCTAATATGCTAATGCATTTCTGTTGTTGGGTGTGGCCTATTATGCTAATTAGTTCCTGCTGGGTTTTTTTCTACAAAAAAAGCCCTGCTAAGCATGGTTCCGATGGGCTTATGGTTGAGGACAGCCATGGCTTTCCATCGCTCCCAGCCAGCCCATGACCTGCCCCACGGAGGAAGAAATCATATACTGAATGCCATCGAAGATAGATCTGTCAACAGTTTTATTCTGATTAGTTATTGATTGTTTGACTCGGGGGGGAGGGCAGTCTAGAAATTAAATTTTAGTATTATTATTATGGGGTAGAAATCTCTGACATTGCCTACTACCTGGTCCTTTTTACTGAAGACACCAGGGGCTGACCTGGGACCTTCTTCATGCCACGCAGATGCTCTACCACTGAGCCATGGCGCCTCCCCTGATTACTAGAGATAACCTTACGAAGACATGGCCACAGCTGCTTGTTTTGGTCCAGACGGTCCAGAGGGTGGCACAAGGAGCTACTCACTGTGTGGGCAGGTCACTCTTGGGGACAGTGAAGGGCTTTACTAAAGAGCAAGAGAAGAAGGAGGAGGAGGAGGAGGAGATTGGATTTATACCCCACCCGTCACTCGGAGTCTCAGAGCGGCTTACAAACTCCTTTCCCTCCCCCTTCCCACCACAGACACCCCATGAGGTAGTTGGGGCTGAGAGAGCTCTGACAGAAACTGCTCTTTTTCAAGAACACCTCTGACAAAACTACGGCTTGCCCAAGGTCATCCAGCAGCTGCAAGTGGAGGAGTGGGGAATCAAACCCGGTTCTCCCAGATCGGAGTCTGCGCACTTAACCACTACACCAAACTGGCTCTTGAGGTGACTGGGAAAGGGGTCTTGAGACTCACAATTGGAGTTTCCAGAATTCCTCGCAACTGCCTGGTCTTCAGCCTGAGAACTCTTTGTTATAAATTTTGGAAAGCACAAAGACCGGCAATGGGAACTGTTCCATAGAGATGACCTATTACAAAGCCACGTTGATGCCCCGGCTGGTTCAGTGGGCTAATCAGATATTAAAGCGATATTATACTTGACCTTAGGAGATAACTTAGCCTGTAAAATTTCCTTTAGAAGGTCACAGGGAGCCCCTGGGGATTCAGTTAATCTGCAGGACCTCGCCAAGTGCCCTACATGTGCTCCAGACCAAACCTGTTTGAAATGAGACGTAAGTCAGGTGGTTTGTGGGGCTGGATCGAGTTGAGCTATATTATCGCACAGAAGTACTGGGTGTTGAGTCAGGCCATCGCGTTTGACTCCGAGTGGATGGGAATACTTAACTGCGCTAACACAAAAATAACCCTGCAGAAATAGACGCGAGAGCAAAGGTTGTTCTCAGCGTCGGCAGACGGCTCCCTTATAGCACAAGTCTGTGCAGACTTGGGAAGCATAATGCCACACTCCGCACTGAATAATCCAGGGCTGGTTTCTACATTCACCAAGGTCACGGTCAACTGTGCATGAGCATGTTTGGATGCTCCCTCAGCTAAACAAAAACAAACAAAAGCCTCTAGCAGAAATATGACTGCTGTGTTCGGGAGAAGTGATCTAGCCCAGATGATGCTGTTTTAGGAAAGCATTCAAATTTGTTTGCAGATTGCTTGTTGATCATGACCTTTTTCTTGCAAATTACGGTGGTCACCCGGGATCCTGCTCTCAGGTTGATATGGCACAGATGTAGGGTTGCCAGCTCCAGGTTGGGAAACACCTGGAGATTTTGGGGGGTGAGCCTGAGGAGGCCAGGGAGGGACTTCAGAGGGGTATAATACCATAGGGTCCACCTTCCAAAGTGGACATTTTCTCCAGCTGAACTGATCTCAGGCAGTGGCGGTGTCTACAAGCACAGATAGCTTCAGGGGATTGGATAAACAGATGGAGCGGAGGTCCATGAGTGGCTATTAGCCACAAGGTATAGATGGAAGAGTATGCTTTGTATTCTTGGGGGGGGGGCAATAGTGGGAGGCAGCAGTGAAAGGGCTACTGGAGTTCTGGCCCCATTGGTGGACCTCCCGATAGCACCTGGGTTTTGGCCCCTGTGTGACACAGAGGGTGCGTTCAGACAGGGCGTTTCTGCCGGCATTGGAACCGGTGCAGTTTATGCCGGCAGAAACGCGATCACACTTACCCTCCATTTTGTGGATCCCTCCGGTGGACGCTCGCTCACACACTGCGGGCGTCAGCGTTTGTTTTTTTTAAAGGACAGTTTGAGCATGTGCATAGGCAACCATTCAGAGAATGGCGATTTTTGCGCATGCTCAACCCCCCCCCCCATTACATTTAAACTTTAAAGGTAAGGACTTACCTTTAAAGTTTAAAGCCCAACCTGTAGTCTCGGACTGCTCCGGGAAGTTAAAGTAAGGGCTTTTTTCCCCCCTTAACAAAAGCTCAGGGCGAGGCTTCGCCCGAGCACATATCACTTATTTTTAAAAAAAAATGGCGGGGGAAAGCCGGAAGCCTCAGGCTTCCGACGGAAGTGGCTGTACAACGTTTGGAGAGCGATCAGACGCTGGGGTGCACCGTTTTCAACCGTTGCACTCAGTTTACCACCACTTGGGACCTAGTGGCAGACTGCAATGGTTTAAAGGGATTTACAACAGTTAGGGACAAGAGGCAGATGTTCGCCGTGTGAACGCCCGTAAGTACACCGGTTGGAACCAGCACCCTAACCGTTGTAAATCCCCCGTCTGAACGCACCCAGAGTGTTGGACTGGATGGGCCACTGGCCTGATCCAGCATGGCTTCTGTTATGTCCTGATGTTCTATTCTGTCACCTGGAATCAGTTGTAATCGTGGGTGATCTCCAGCCACCAACTGAAGGCTGGCAGTGCTCCACAGATGGGTGTGCTCAAAACACTGTTTATTAACAAGGAGATAGAGGGGCTTAAGCAGCTGTTGCAGAAGAAGGGACCTCAGGGAGTCTACATGTGAAACACATGAAGCTGCCTTATGCTGAATCAGACCCTTGGTCCCTCAACATCAGTATTGTCTACTGGCAGCGGCTCTCCAAGGTCTCATGCAGAGGTCTTTCACATCACCTACTGGCTGCCAGATCCTTTAACTAGAGGTGCCGGAGATTGAAGGCGGGACCTTCTGCATGCCAAGCAGATGCTCTTCCACTGAGCCACAGCCCCTCCCTGTCTATTACTTTCAGGTAACAAACAGAACTAGTTGCAGAGGAGCTGTGGTCACACACACTGAATAATCCACTTTCAGTCCACTTTCAATGCACTTTCCAACTGGATTTTGCCGGTTCACACAGTAAAAATCCAGTTGGAAAGTGCACTGAAAGTGGATTGAAGGTGGATTATTTATCATGTGTGACCACAGCCAGGGACCCCACCCCATGAGACTAAACCAATTCTCACAAATATGGGAAGGGACAGAGACCATTCCACTGTAATGTGTATGATAAATATACCACATACTAAGGACGATTTTTTCCTTCTCTTGTCTTCAATGACTCCCAGGCTCAGCTTCCTGTTCTGATGAATGCCAACTGAGTACATCCTTCTTTTTTTTTTTTAAAAAAAAAAAATCAATAAAACTTTGGTGAACAATTCTCACATGGAGAATTTGCTGTGTGAAAGGCACGAATGCTGGGCAGATTTTCGGGGCGCGATCACACCGCAACATCTGGGAAGCGTAGCGTACCCGTGGTGTGCCACCAAAGATGTGCAGTTAAAAACTACCTACAAAGATCTACTCGCAAATGGTTTGCCATGGGCTGCAGACAGACTCGTTCGGTGTGATCGTGCCAGTGCGCGTCTATTCCCTCCGGCCGTCTTCTTTGCAGCACACGTCGAAGGACGAAACCCTGGTGCACCGCCGTTGTGTCTGATCATATAATGGTGGATCAGAATGCGATGGCGCAAATAGCCATGCCCCTCCCCCATGTTTTCTGGCATGTGTGGCCGGGGCCAATGTAAAATGAATAGCAACTGCACAGGTGAAAAAAAACCACTGGGGCATCAGATCAAGGAGGGCCAGCATGGTATAATGGTTAGACTAGGATCAGGCTAGGATCTGTGAGATGGGGGTTCAAATCCCCACCCTGCCATGGAAGCTTGCTGGGTGAACTTGGTCTAATCACACATTCTCAGACTAAAGTACCTCGAAGAAGAAGAAGAAGAAGAAGAAGAAGAAGAAGAAGAAGAAGAAGAAGAAGAGGAGGAGGAGAAGGAGGAGGAGGAGGAGGAGGAGGAGGAGCATGTTTACAAATAATGTAACTTTGCACCTGCTAGGGGCTGATAAGATAATATTCTAAATGTGAATTGGGTTGGGACAGCAGCCTTCTGCCCCCTTGAAGCCAAGTCCTCTTCCTCTTCTGCTGGCCGTGGGCAGGGGAGCCATTCTGTCAGCAACTTCTCTCTATCTCTCCCTCCTCCCTCCCCCCCATCCCTGCTCCCCTGCCCCACAGGATTTCCCAGTGCCGCACCATCCAAAATTATCTGGCTACACTCCTGGGTTTCCCCCAACAGAACTTGCCTTTAACATATCATCTAATCAGAACCTTCGTCTATAAAGCACCAAGTATGATAGTATGAAGCGGTAGTAGTTTGGCTTATTTCACCTATTGCTACTTAACTTTCTGAAACTCACCAGTAAATATTAATATCATAAAAAATCAACCAACAGTTGATTCTTAAATCCACAGAAATGGTATTTCAGGTAACTATGGTCCCGGTCACACGGAGGGTTTTGGTCCGGGAGAGGGACAGATCGGGGCCGCAGCAAATGGGTGCAATCTCACTGCAACATCTGGGAAGCGGCGCGCACCCGTCCCCGATCCATCCCTAACTCCGGAAACCCCGCAGCAAAAAAGAACCACCGACAGAGGTGGTCTTACCTGAATGGCCGCGGCAAGCGCGGCCATGGGATTGCCGGCGCGTCCTTCTGCCAGCGCATCCCCGGCTCCTGGCTGAACTGCACATGCGGATGCATGCGCAGCCAGCTGCCTCGGTCTCCTGACCATGGCTTCCTTCCCAGCATCTGATCGTGCCGGGGAGCAACAGCGCCGCACCTCAGGGGATCCATGTGATCCCGCTGTGGAATGTCTATTTTGGTGCGGCTTCCAAAACCCGCACTTTAGCCGCGCATTCCCCCCCCCCCGTGTGGCAGGGGCCTAATTTTACCTTTTCTGCCCCTAACTGCCTCACAGGATTGTTGTGAGGATAAAATGGAGGACAGGAGAACAATGTAAACCACTTTGGGACTCCACTGGGGAGAAAGGCAGGGTACAAACACATAAATCTGGTCCTGTTTAAGCTCTTCAGTTCTGGGAATGGAATTGGGCCATTTCTTCTTCAGTAGTTTTACTTTCCTCTAACATTTCTTGTAGACCTAAACACAAACTCCACAAAGTCCGTGCCGTACAGGTATCCTTTGGGGCTTCATCTTAACGTCATAAGCTTCAAAAGCTTCTTCAGCTGTGGCAAGAAGGCTCTCACTTGTTAAACACCTTGCTTGGCAAAGACAATTTCTCCAGTTAAAAACCCAACTCACAAGAGCAATCCTGTTTTCAAGGAGGCTCTTGACCAATGTTCCCTCTAAGCTGAGAGTGTGAGCTAGCTCATGGTTTTTTAGTCTCCGGCTCACACATTTTTGTCTTAGGAAGGATGGCTCCAGAGCAAACTAATTTATGCAGTAGCCAAATCGCTCACCCACAACTTTAATCCCAGTAGCTCACAAAGTAGAATTTTTGCTCACAAGACCCCACAGCTTAGAGGGAGCATTGCTCTTGACTCTAGTTTTCTTGCCCTCTGCCATCATTACTGTGCACCTAACTGTGGTTGCCAACTACTGCAGTTTACTCAGGTGCCTCTGCACCAAACCAATATCACATGTGCTTGCTCTGGCAACTCTAAGATGCACACCCAACTAAATCTGTTTCTGCTCAAGCCTCTAACACAAAATGTTCAAAGTACAGTTCCTCTAAGTGCAGTTCATAGGCACAAATGCTTCAATGGCTCAAAAGTACGAACAATTTGTCCCAGCAAGAGCTTTCCCCCAATTCCTGGCACATGCAAAACAATTCCCACAAGACCAAACAGAAGCTCAAGAGATAACTAAGCGGGAAGGAAAGAAGGAAAGATCTGTTTCAAGGGCCACTGAGATTGCTGCTCTGACTATCCCACCGTCGGTTACGTGAACATTCACATGTGTGAATGCGCGTACGAACTCATTCCTCCACCAATCTGTTACCACATGTGCTCCCCTTCATATATCCTAGACATGTGTGGACTCTCTAACGTGAGTTTGGGATGCTTGACGAAAACCACAACCAATTTGGGGGAATTATTACTTGAGTCAGTCAGTGCTGCACATGCAGCCCCTCCCCCCCCCAGCAGAGCAAATAGCACTCCCCAGGGCTATTTCAGGTCAGGGAAATGGCATGGGGGGGGGGGAGGCTGAAATTCTGTGGTCCCAATCAGAATTGGTCCACCGTGGGGCTTCAGAACTGAGCCCCTGTAGGGAACTCACAGCTGCCACCTGGCTGCAAGTCCCTATGATGGCCACATGTTAAAAGTGGACCTGGGATTATTGGCCCTGGTCATGTCTGAGCTCCCTCTCCAGTTCTGTAAAGCAGAGCAATGAAACAGCAGTAGTGACACACATGTGGAGAAAATTCTTTGTTCTAATGTTTTAATTAACTAGTATTGTGTTTTGGTGATGCTCAGTGACCTAATTAATGTTGTGATCCGCCCTGAGCCCATTCGCAGGAGGGCGTAAAAATAAATAAATAGATCAATCCAATCCAGCACTGGCTAGACACCATTTTGAGGTGACAGAGTCACACCCAATGTTTCCAGAAGTATTTTGATCCTTCCCATAATACTCCTCTTCCTGTCTGTGGCTGGCTTTGCACTGCCAAGAGTATTGCTCACATATACCTTGCAGGCTGGCATTTATTACACATATTATAGGTAAAGGTAAAGGTTCCCTTGCTCGAAAGCCAGTCGAATCCGACTCTAGGGTTGCGGTGCTCATCTCCGTTTCAAAGCCGGAGAGCCAGCGCTGTCCGTGGACGTTTCCATGGTCATGTGGCCGGCATGACTAAACACCGAGGTGCACGGAACGCTGTTACCTTCCCACCGAAGTGGTCCCTATTTATCTATTTGCAATTTCTTTCTTTCAAACTGCTAGGTTGGCAGCAGCTAGAACTAGAGATGGGAGCTCACTCCATCATGCGGCACACTCGGGTCTCGAACTTCTGAACTACTGACCTTCCACAGCCTGCAGTTCAGCATCATTAACCACTTGAGCCACCACAGCTCCTACCCATATTATACTGATATATCAATATAATGACATGGGATTACTGATTTTGTTAAAGTTAGCAGGTGGGGATAATGGCTGCCATGGAGATGGGGTGGGGGGAAATGGCTGCCATGTGGGGAGATCAGAACTTTTTTGCCCATCCAGTAGCCATCCACACCTTGTTTCAAGCTTTCCCAGAATTTCAGAGCAAAGTAGATTTGTAAAAAAAATCAAAAGACTGGCGAACAGCTGGGGAAACCCTGAGAGGTTCATGAATGTACTATCATGCTGTGTGGAAACAGGGAAAAAGCCGACTTCCCAACAAGATTGAACCCAAGGAAAACAGCCTGTGTGGAAACAGCCTGTGTAGAAAGTGTGGTATGCAGTCACTGACTAAAATATTCCACATTTTGGATCTTATAATGTGAGGGCTGAAGATGTGGGTACGTACATACTTTTTCAGAGGCTAAACCAGGCCTCTTTCTCCCTGACAGATGTATTTATTTAGAAAAAAAATTATATGTTACCTGTCCAGAGGATGGTTTACCAAGTAAAACAATATAAAAATAATAAAACAGCATCCTTGAACTCAATTATCAGGCATCACTAAGCTCAGAGCAAGAGCTCTGAAGGTAAAGCAGGTTAGAGATACCAAACTGGATTCTTTCCAGGGTAGGGTTTCCAGACAGTGCCTGACAACTGGCAGAAAGGTTGTGGGCAGGGATATGGGGAGAGTGGGTACAATGGTGGCTGTGGCATCATGTCACTTCTAGTAAAAAAAAAAAAGGAAGTGACATAGTTAGCTCTAGGAATCACTGGAAACTCTATAGTAAAACCATAGAGTTTTTGGTAATTCCTAGAGCTACCCTATGTGGCTTCTGTTGTTGTTGTTGTTGTTTTTAAACTGGAAGTGATGGGGTTTTTAAAGATTTTTCTTTTATTCTGTTTTTCAATGGAAGCAGGGGGTGGGGAATCCACTGCTTCCGCAGGGCAAACATGACTCCTAACCCAGAGGTTTGAAGCGCTAATAGAAGTTACACAGTGATCCAAATCACATCTGGTGGACCTTTAGTGGGACTAGGGCTGCAGTCACACTGGTGGCGGGTTAACTACACAGCTGTCCTATGGGGGACCATCCACATCACTGTTGCACGTCAGCCACAGGAAGAGCTGTAAGGGTGGGTATTATTTAAATGCCAGCAGATGGATGCTCATGTGCATACGCCCATATGGGCAGCTACTGAAAAAAAAAAAAAAAACAACCAGTGGCAGAAACTGGTCTGCAAGTTCAGACGTCCCTTCCAGGTTCCTTTCACTGCAGGAGAGTTCAGACCAGTGTTCCCTCTAAGCTGAGTTAGCTAGCTCACAGTTCTTTAGCCTCCGGCTCACACATTTTTGCCTTAGCTCAGGAAGGAGGGCTCCAGAGCAAATTAATTTACACCGCAGCCAAATCGCTCGCTCACAACGTTAATGCCAGTTGCTCACAAAGTAGAATTTTTGCTCACAAGACTCTGCAGATTAGAGGGAGCATTGGTTCAGACGTCAGAAAACCCAGAGGGAACTGCGAACAAGCCATTCCTACCAGATTTTCCCCAGTATCTGTTTATTCCGCTTCCATTGCGGAACAGCACGGGCTGCTGACAACTGCGCCTTTGGGAGGCAGATGACCTCATCTGGAGGGGCCCTTTACGCCTCTCAGATAACACCGCTATAGCACCACAAACCATGTGTGTGACCGCAGCCTAGATCAGACTCTACAAGATGTCATCTGAGCAAGTTCAGCCTGAATCATTCCAAGATCAGAGTATGGTAACTGCAAAAAACCCGAACAAAACAAAAACCCCACACAGGTAGGATCAGATCTCTAGCTCTAGATCTTGACTTTTCCTTTAGTGGGTCTTTGAAGCAGACGGCAGAAAGTCTGTGATTCGAGGCAAGGGCATGCTTCATTAAAGTTCATGCATATGCTGTTTGTGTTAACTACACATGCGTTTGTCACTCCTAATTGGGTACTGAAACAGGCTGATGCAACGCACAGTATGACTCCCTGTGAGCTGTCATAAACAGGAACCGAAAGTTGTGCCAAATTCTCGAAGGCTTGACAGCCAATGATTAGGATGTTTTAAGTCAATGGACAGGCAGAATTCCTTATGACATCTAAATGTGTGGGTGCCATAGGAAATCTGTGTTTCGGTGTGTGACAGTTTGTGAGTTTTGCTTGGGTTTATAACCGGAACATTTTATGTGAAGGTGCATGAAGCACTCGCCTCTGTTTCTGCCTTCCTGCATGCTGGCATGGCATGTTCAAGAAACTTCTCTGCTGGAGCAGATCTGTCATTTTCGTAATGCAGATATGAATTATTGTTGCCCATCGAATGCCTATTATTATTGCCCAAATAGTTTAATTGTACATCACAACCCTACAGCTGCGGTGGCTCGAGTGGTTAAGATGCTGAACTGCAGGCTGTGGAAGGTCGGTAGTTCAGCAGTTCGAGACCCGAGTGTGCCGCGTGACGGAGTGAGCTCCCGTCTCTAGTTCCAGCTCCTGCCAACCTAGCAGTTCGAAAGCAAGAAATTGCAAGTAGATAAATAGGTACCACTTCGGCCGCTCCTCTCCCCTCTCTCTTGTGCTCTCCCTCTGTCCTGATGCAGATGGAGAGCTTTTTATGCTGAGCCAAATGAAAGGCAAAGGAAGCTGGTGGCCACAGCAGAATGAAACAGTTTTACATAGCAAATGCAGATTGGGCCTGTGGCAAAGGCAGCTGTTTCCAAATGGATGCTCCTCTCAAACATAACAGTGACGTCTTCTGTAACCTTCTTGAACTGAATGAGCATATCTTTTATTTATTTATTTACTCCACTTCTACCCAGTCTTTCTCCCCAGTGGGGACCCAAAGTGGCTTACATCATTCTCCTCTCCTCCATTTTATCCTCATAACAACCCTGTGAGGTAGGTTAGGCTAAGAGACCGTGACTGGCCCAAGGTCACCCAGAGAGGTTCTATGGCACGAGTCGGAATTCAAACCCAGGCCTCCCAGATCCTAGTCTGACATTCTAACCACTGCACCACACAGGATCTCATGGATTCATTTGTGAGTGAAAATGTGTGTGTGTATTTGTGAGTGAAAACGATCGCTCCCCTCAAAAAAAAAACACCCTTGAAAATGATGGTTTCTCAAATAGAGTTGGAAATGGAATATCTGCCAGAGGGTTGGATTCCACAATGTCTTCTGCTAAGTCTTTCTTCAAGGGAGAAAGACTTCCTCCAACGGATAATTATATATTTCTGATGAAGAAAGGCTTCCTCTAATGGAAAAAGGCTTTCTTTGTTGAAGAAAGTCTTTTTCTTCAGGTGGAAGACTTGACAAAAGGGACTCATAGGATCAAAAAAAGACTCTAAAACTGGAGGGAGAGGTGGAAGATTCCTATAAATCAGATGTGGGGGAACTAGTAATCTCATTGGAAGTCATGCAAATAACTTGGAGGAAAAACACATACTGTAGATCAGGAGCAATGTTCCCTCTAAGCTGTGGAATCTTGTGAGCAAAAATTCTACTTTGTGAGCGACTGGCATTAAAGTTGTGAGCAAGTGATCTGGCTATGGCATAATTTAGTTTGCTCTGGAGCCATCCTTCCTTCCTTTTTTTTTTTTTTGCATCCCCCGAGGGGAGGTTTTTATTTGATTGTTTTTTTAAGACTGCAAAACTACAACAGAAAATATGGGGGAGGGTACTACATCTAGAGGGAGAAAGAAAACAGACCCACAACTAACTAAAACCCCAAGAGTAGGAGATTATACATCAGTTTAACTCCATACTATTTTAAAAAAGAAGAAAGCTACTAAAAATACAATGAACTTAGTCAGTTATGTTAAATTAATTATCGATTAACCATCCCTTTAACTGTTTAAAGAAATTCCCAGAGCATCCCCAAGGTATTTCAACATTTTTTTCAGGCACAAATCAGAGTCCTTCAGCCTTTATTTATTCTTATCTTTTCTAATCCTCAGTTTATAATGTACGATGAATAAGACCTGTAGATCACATCCATCTCGCTGCAAAGGTATTCTGCTGTTAAATCTGTCATTGGAGCTAATGCTTCACTCAGCTGTTGCTTCAGATTCTCTCCTTTATTCTCTGAGACCCCTTGGAACTGCAGGACCAAGTTTGCTTTATCCATTTGTAATTGTAAAAGCTTTGACTCTTTCGTAGCTTGCTTCATTTCCAGCTTTTGCACCTTTTTCTTAACCTTTTTAGTCGTGACGTCCATTTCCTTCACCTTTTCTCCAATTTGCTCTGTTGCTTTCAAGGATTTAGTCAACTGCATCTGCTGATCTGCTAGACTCTGTCCAATTGTTGACAGTAGTTGTTTAATGCCAGTGATCTCATCCAGCAGAGGGCGCAGGGAGTCAGCTAAAAGTTTTGCAAGCTCAGAGACCTCCTCTGTTTGAGGACTGCCCCCAAGTTTTGCATTCAACAGCTTCTCTTTCTCCGGTTTTTCCTCCACCATCTTTTTGGATTTGTTTACTTTTCAAAGAAGTTGCTAAAGTCTCTGATGTTCGCCCGAATGCTTTTCTGCGCTCTGGTAAGTCTCTCAAAACAGTTTTAAATGCTTATTTTTCCGCTCCCCCCACTTTCCTTCCGCGATCGTCCGTGCGTTTGGGAGGGACCCCTACCCCACTCGCTTTCCCATCACTCTTTTTAGAGGGGGCAGCTTCTTTTTATATCTTCATGCTCGCTTCACCCGACTCACAGTTCGTTGTGGCCATTCGGCCTCGCTCGTCATCATTTATTTCGCTGATCTCCAACGCTTGTCCCGGTCAGCAGCACTTGTACCATGCAGTCACTCAGCGTCAGGACCTTCAGGGCGGAGGGGCGCCTCAATTCTCCGGCTTTCGGCTATCTAAGAGGTTGCCCCTCAAAAGCCCCCTGGTTGGGAGCCTTTTACCAAGGCTCTGGGGGGGATCACGACCAGCAGACCCCCTCCCACACGTTGGTGTGCAGGTTACATCCCCGAGACGTCTGGGAGATGTGTCTGCCTGCGTGTCACCATAAACCAGAAGCCTGGAGCCATCCTTCCTGAATGAAGACAGAAACGTGTGAGCCAGAGGCTAAAAAACTGTGAGCTGGCTCACACTAACTCAGTTTAGAGGGAACACTGATCAGGAGTAGGTAGAAAGTAGGCCATGGGCCACTGGTTGATTTCACTTGGGTCTGGTAATGTCTTCTGGTTCCTGGGAATTTTTTCAGAGAATGCTAGACGAGATAGATCAGACTGAGCAAAACACTTCTTATGTTCTTAAACAAGAGTGAATATGCAGACTAGTTGAACATATGGACCTGTGAGTTACACAACTGATCATCTGCTCAGACTGGGAGAGGCTGTCTGGGAGAGAAAGGTGTTTTCTAATGGAAATGGGACAATGGCTCAATGGTAGAGCATCTGCTTGGCATGCAGAAGGGCCCCAGGTTCAATCCCCGGCACCTCCAGTTAAAAGGACCAGGCAGTAGGTGATGTGAAAGACCTCGGCCTGAGACTCTGGAGAACTGCTGCCAGTCTTAGTACACAATACTGACTTTGATGGACCAAGAGTCCATCAATTCAGTATAAGGCAGTTTCATGTGTTCAATGTGTAAGGGCCTTTTTCAGCTGAAGATATCAAGGAATGAACTTTGTGTCTTCTAGATACAAAGCAGGCACCCTACCATTTTGCCATGGTCCATCATATAACCTTGCTTTGTAACTTGAGATCAACACTGGTGAACCATGGGGATTCTGGTTTTTAAACTGTAGAATGTGGAAGACCGATGTTAGCCCGCTTGATCTCAAAGAAGTGGTTATTTGTCCTTTACTTCAAAAACTGTTGCTTCCAACAAAGAAAAGGGTTATTTGTCCCTTCTGGGTAAGATGGTTGGCAAAGCAGTTGTGGAGCAACTCCAGGTCTTCACGGATGACTCGTCTGCTCTGGACACTTTTTAATCTGGCTCCACAGTCTGAGATGGAGACTGGGATGGTGGCTTTTAGGTGAGGATCGCCATTTGAAGGTAAACAAGGACCATGCCCCTTTGCTGCTCCTACTGGGTCAGCAGCCTTGGATATGGTGGACCATGGCATCTTGCTGAGATGTTTGGAGGTAGATGCAGCTACCAAGGGATGTGTCTGCTATTGGTTTAAGATGCTCCTTACAGATTGGGTTCAGAAAGTTGCTGTTGGCGACAAATTGTCATCAGTATGGGTCCTGGTGGGTCTCGCAAGGCTTGTTGGGTTTCGCAAGGCTCAGTCTTAACTGCCATCTTCTTCAATCACTATGTAAAGCCTTTAGGGGAAATCATCCACAGTTTTGGAGAGGGATGTCATCAATGAGCTGATGAGGCTTGGCTCTATATCTCTCTGTCCAAATTAGGGGGTTGGAGCACCTTCCCTATGAGCAAAGGCTGAAGAGTCTGGGATCATTCATTTTAGAAAAGAGACGACTATGGGGGACATGGTAGAGGTTTATAAAATTATGCACGGGGCGGAGAGAGTTGACAACGAAAACATTTTCTCCCTCTCCCAAAATACTAGAAATTAAGGGCATCCAATGAAGCTGATGGACAGTAGATTCAGGATGGACCAAAGGAAATACTTCTTTACAAAAAGAGTGATTAAAATGTGCAATTTGCTGCCAGAGGATGTAGTGATGGCCACAGGAATAAACAGCTTTAAAAGGAGGTTCAATAGCTTCATGGAGGATAGGTCTATCAGTGGCTGCTAGCCGTGGTGACTGAGGGAAACCTCCGTATACAGAGCACTAAGCCTTGGCCTCTATGTCCTGTTGTTGGCCCTCCAGAAGAACTGGTTGGCCACTGTGTGAGACAGGATACTGGACTAGATGGACTCTCCATCTGATCCAGCAGGGCACTTCTTATGTTGAAATGTCCACGTGATACGGTAGAGGTCTTGAGCCATTGCCTGACTTCTGTAGTTAAGTGGGTAAGAGAGAACAAGATGAAACGGAATCCTTCCAAGGCAGAAGTAATGCTGGCTGGGAAGACTGAAAGCTTGAAGGACATTGGGCTTCTCACATTTGACAGCCTTCAGCTGCCCTTTGCTAACTCAGGGTAATACTGAGCCTAGGGGTAATACTGGACCCACCGTTACTGCTGCAGAACAAATCAAATCAGCTGCAAGAAACACTTTATTCTACCTTCATGTAGCCCAGAATATGGCTCCCTATTTTGGCTTGGCCAGCCTTGCCATACAGTGAGAAAAGTGGGCCATGGATAAAATAAAATAAAATAATGTACATAGGCCCCGGTCACACGAGAGGTTTTGGGCCGGTAGAGGGACAGAACGGAGACGCAGCAAACGTGCACGATCCCACAGCAACATCTGGGAATCGTGCTGCTTGCGTCCCCGATCCGCCCCTTCCACCCCAAACCCCGCACCAAAACAGAACCACCTACCTTGGTGGTTCATCTGAGAAGTGCGCCCCAAGCCCGGCCGTGGGATCGCCGGCATGTCCTTGCGCCGGCGCATCCCCGGCCCCTGCCCGAACTTCGCGTGTGTGAACATGCGCAGTTCGCCAGCCTCCCCTTCCCACCGTAGCCTTCTCCCTGGCATCTGATCGTGCCGGGGAGAAAAGGCGCCGTGGCTCAGGGGATCCATGGGATCCCGCCGCCGCGTCTCAACTTTGGTGTGGCTTTTAGAAGCCGCGCTTTGAGCGAGTTTTCCCCTGCCGTGTGGCAGGGGCCGTAATTGATCTAAGCTGTCTACTACCAACTCGTCCCATTTGTCTATCACGATAGTAGAAGGGAAGGAGCCTGAAAGAGAGTCCTTCAGATAAGCGTCTCTTTCTGTTGGAATATCACTGCCCCGAGATTGTGAAATGCTGAAAATGTTTTGCTGTATGAGGTAATAATAGATCGAAATGTCAAGTTCTGGGAAAAGGTATTTAAAAAAGAGATACTCTTTAAAAAATGGGTCCAAATTAATCAACTAAATATTGTGTCGAATATACACTGGCCAGGATGAAGATGACAGCGGCCGGGCGCCTATGCACGCCAAAGAATGCCGGCTGCCGTTCCATCCAATCCCCGCAAAAGCATGTTGAAATGATTGGAATCAATTTATAACAGAGAGTTACTGACCTTTTAAAAAGGTTGCTGGTCCATTTATATATCTCCTGTGGTGCTCACCTCCTTTATTCATGCTTAGCATATGCTGTCACTCTGGCTACACTACTTCACAGCTCCTTGTTAACTTTCTTTCAAGTATGTGCGGCGCACACGGCCCACTGAGCTCTCTTTGGACGCCGCTGTTGAGCCAAAAAGAAAAGAGGAAGATAGAGGTAAATATGTTGCTTTGTATCACATTCCTTTTTTTTTTTAAGGGACATTATTCTCCCAGTTTTCTTGCATCAGTTTGGGTAAGAAGAATCAGGAACCCCAAAGGACACCCAAAGATCAAATTCCTACTCTGCCACAGAAGCCTGATGGGCAGGGCCGGCTCTCTCACTAGGCCAGCTAGTGTCTGGCCTAGGGCGCAGCTCCGTCCAGGGCGCCAACTGCCCTGCCGCTGCCCCCCAAAGCCCCCACCGTTCCTCCTCAAAGCCACTGCCTGCTATTCTAGCTGAGCTCACTGCCGCAGTGCGCATGCTGCTCAACGGTGTGCCCATCCTGCCCACCCCAACTCATGCACAGCTCGCCCATTGGTTCGCTGGCTGCTGTGCCTGCACCCATCGCCGATTTGCTCCCGCCACCCTCTGAACCTGGCCAGCCAGCGTGATTCCCACAGTCGCACTCGCCGATGACGCCGGCAGCAGCCCCAGCCAACAACTAGCCAGCCCAGCCCGCAGGGAAGGTAAGTTCATGAGCTGGCCCGGGGGGGGGGCGGCGGCAGCAGAGGGGATGGGGAAGGGAGGCCCAGGCTGTGACCTGCTGGAGCTGCCCCACTGCAGCCTCCTTAGGAGGGCCCGGGTGGAAAGGAGGGGGCCCTTGGAGGAGAGCTCGAGGGAAGGGCCCAGCCGGGAGGGGGAGCGCTTGCCATTTCCAAACCAGAGGCGCACTCCCGGTCTAAAGCGATGCGTGCAGCTAGCGCGTCACGTGGCGTCACTCTGTCTCCCCCCCCCAGGCAGCCAGCTGGGAGTTCTCCAGGCCCCACCGGGAGGTTGGCATCTGAGGGGGGTGCCACAAGGCAGCCTCGCCTAGGGCACACAAATCCCTTGGGCCAGCCCTGCTAATGGGTGACCTTGGGATAGTCAGACTTTTTCAGCGGAAAATAATAACATAAGAAGAGCCCTGCTGGATCAAACCAGTGGTCCATCTAGTCCAGCATCCTAAAAACGTAATAAAGGCCCAGTTGCATCAGACCAATGGCCCATCTAGTCCAACATCCTGTCTCACACAGTGGCCAACCAGTTCCCCTGGAGGTCCAACAACAGGCTGAGGGGCCAAGGCCTCTCCATGATGTTGCCTCCTTGCACTGGGATTCATAGATTGACTGCCTCTCTGAATCTGGAGGTTCACTTTAGTCACCATGGCCAGCAGCCATAAGTCTAGCCTCCATGAATCTATCTAATCCTCTTTTAGTGCTGTCTACGCCTGTAGTTAGTGTCACAGGGTTAGAGGGTTGCCATGTCCCCTCAGCTTGCTGGCAGGGGGATTTGGGGGATGTTCCAGGGATGGGTGGGGATGCTGCGTAACATGCCTGATCATCATGTCAGGGACATCATGCAGTGACGCTCTGCATTTTGGGGGAAATTCTATGGTTTTTTGGCCTAAGACCATAGAGTTTCCCCCCAAAAGCAGAGTGTCACCACATGATGTCCCAATGTGATGACATCACTTCCACGCGACATCATCACATTGGGGATGTTGCCGTGTGATGTCCCTTTTTGGAGGCGGGGCTTCCCCTGCCAGCCAGCTGGCAAGTGGCAGGGAGAAGCCCAAAAAATTGGCAACCCTACAGAGTTAGTGTTGGGGAATAAAAAGGATAAGGGTGAACAGTGTTGCAAGTCATTTTGGGGTCCCATTACAAAAATATTAATACATTAAAATCAAGAAATAAATGTGTCAAGGAAGACCTACGTCACCACCGGCTTAGAATCTGCCAAGAAGCATGGAAAGCAGGGTGACCTGGAAGAAACTGGTCTACAATCATCACAGAAAGGGCAGATAATAAAACTATCAATATAATACGGTAAGCCCCTGGTGCAGTCTAATTTGGAATACTGCATACAGTCCTGTTCTCTGTATCACAAAACGAATATTGAAGAGCCGGGAAAAAGGCTACCCAAACTGATCATAGCCCTGGGATGTCTTTCCTGTGAGACAAACCTAAACATGAAAAGCTGTTTAGTTTCGGAACATGGCAACTGAGGGTCTGGGAGGGAAGGCGGCATGGTATAGCCCAATCTCAGCAGAACTTGGAAGCTAAGCAGGGCTGATGCTTGAAAGGGAGACCTCCAAGGAAGGCTCTGCAGAGGAAGGCAATGGCAAACCACCTCTGCTTCTCATTTGCCTTGAAAGCCCCTTGCTGGGGTCACATCAGGATTGAATGAGAGACCACCAAGGAAGGCTCTGCAGAGGAAGGCAACCCACCTCTGCACCCTGACCAGGAAAGCCCAGGCATGTCCTCTCTCATCAGATCTTGGAAGCTAAGCAGGGTCAACTCTGGCAAGTACCTCCTTGGAATACCAGAGGTGGGAGGACAAGGGCAGGCTTTATTCAGCCACCTCTCTAAATATCCTCCAGGCCCCCAATAGGTTGCCATGACTTCCAGGTGCACACACAAACACAAACACAAACATAAACACAAATATAAACAGTCAGCCACCAAGTGTCACCATGACTTCCAGGTGCACACACACTTGCATGCATACACACATATGAAAAAGTACCCCCAAAAAAGAAAGAAAACCACCTCTGCTTCTCACTTGCCTTGAAAGCCCCTTGGCTGGGGTCACCATCAGGACTGGATGAGAGACCACCAAGGAAGACACTGAAGAAGAAGGCAATGGCAGACCACCTCTGCTTCTCACTTGCCTTGAAAGCCCCTTGGCTGGGGTCGCCGTAAATTGGCTGTGACAGAGCTCTACAAAATTATTCAAAGTACAGAGAAAGTGAATAGAAGAAGAACCTTTTCTCCCTGTTCCTTAATATTAGAACTCAGGATCACCCTATGAAACTGATTTGCTGTAGATTCAAGGCTTCACAAAATGGGGAGTCCCCTTGTGGAATTCACTGTCACAAGGTGTCATGACACAAGATCTCATGATGGCCATAAACAGGGAAGACAGATTTATGGATTATTCGGGTGGCTAACCCATTATTCGGGTGGTCAACCTTCAGGTGGGACCTGGAGATCTTTTGCTATTACAATTGTTCTTCAGATGACCAAGATCAATTCCACTGGAGAAAATGGCTGCTTTGGAGGGTGGATTCTATGGCATTATACCACGATGTGGTCTCTCCCTTCCCCAAACACTGCCCTCCCTGGCTCCATCTCCAAAATCCCCAGGCATTTCCACACCCAGACCTGGCAACCCTAACCATTATCCATGAGAGTCAAATGGGACCTCAGGCTGAAGGTCTCTGATAGTCAGATGCCAAAGAGCAGTCTTCAAGTGAGGGCTTCAAGTGAGATCCAGTTTGATGTAGTGGTTAAGTGTGTGGACTCTAATCTGGGAGAACCGGGTTTGATTCCCCACTCCTCCACTTGCACCTGGCTGGATGACCTTGGGCAAGCTGTAGTTCTGTCAGAGCTGTTCTCTCAAGAGCTGTTCTCTCAAGAGCAGTTCTCTCAGAGCTCTCTCAGCCCCACCTACCTCACAGGGTGTCTGTTGTGGGGAGGGGAAGGGAAAGGAGTTTGAAAGCCGCTCTGAGACTCCCTTGGGTAATGAAGGGCGGGGTATAAATCCAATCTCTTCTTCACTTCGTATCTACTCCTTTTGTCTGTGAGCCCTGTTTGTTAGGCTTCCAGTGACATCTGGGAAGCAGGAAGCTGGACTAGAGGGACCATGGGTCTGACTGAGCACAGCTACACTTGTATTCTTACGGGGTAGATGGGAATGGGAGGACACTAGGCGTGTGGCATTTGTCCGGCTGAGAGATATCTTCCTATGATCAGCAGAGGGATAGGAGCAGATTTAAAGCATTGCTTCTCCACAGCACTTCCGATTTTATGCTAAAGTGAGTAGGAGTCTGTCGTTACGAGCTGTAAATTCTGTTTGCTTGGTAAAATACTGTAACCTGCCTGGAGTCCTCACAGAAGGGAGTAGTAAATAACCTGAATTCAATTCTAGAACCAGTCACACCAAAATAGGTTTTGGAATACAAGAAAGCGATTTCTCATCGCTCAACGAGTGACTCCCTTTGAACTCTTTGGTGTGAGGCAGAATTTCTTTTTGCGGTGAGTGAGGTAGTCGATAGCTAAGTGGTTTACGTATGGCAGTAATTAAAATCTAAAAGATGCTTTCCCCAGCTGTTGCTTTTGAAGTCGCATGAGGGCTGGTGGCGAGGAGCCAGCATTCAATTAAGATTTTGCATTTTCATCAACAGAATTTGGTGTGTTGTATTATGTCAATAATTCCCTTTAAATTAATCCTTTTTTAGATATCGAGGAAGGGAACAGGTGTCCAGTCCATCAATTATTAAAGCTGGGGCCCTCTGAAGAAACTGAGCTCTCGGAGGGTCATCTAAAAACCATTTGAAGTGCAAAGTAAAAATGCCTTCATTTTGGGAATTTTTCGTTTGGCCTGACCATGGATACATTCTGATTTTACGAGGAAGCCTGAAGGTTATGAAGCATTTGCTTACTTGCCCATCACATTTTATATTTTCAAAATAATGACTTTATACAAGCTGGAAAAAACACACCAAGTATTGTAACCACAGTTGGGGCAATTGATTTAAGGCTTCACAAATGTGAAGTAAAAATGAGTTGGTTGACACAACTAAGATTCAGAGGTTCTTATTAGGAATGTGCAGAGAAATGAGACATTTCAGCGAAGTTATCAAAGCTTTTATGTTTCCCTCAAAACTCCTCAACTGTTTCTCCGCAGTAGGAACCTTCAAATCACCCCAAAATTTCACTTAAATCAGAAATCACTTGAAATCAGACCAACTATAGCACCAAAATTTAAATCGATTTCCCCTGATGTGTGGCAAATTTCTTCACTAGCATCCCCAAACTCCTTATCAGGGCATGCAAGACTGGTGAGAGTCATCCACAGAATGGCTTTATTTAGAACCCACGCAGGAGTGGAGATATTATGAAAATTGTCATTAGTGTATTCAAAATGGCTTTATTTTCCTCAGAATACCTTGGCTATTTGTCCTTAACAGGAACCTCCAAAATGACTTCAATATTTAACATCAGGTTTGCCAAAGAAGGAACCTTCAAATTATTTATTTATTGTAGACAGGGGCGTCTCGGTCGGAACAGAAGATCTCAGAACAGAATAAGCAGAGTTCCGTTACATGTGGCCACTAAGTGAAATATTGAGATAAATTTGAAGGTTCCTTCTTGAACAAACTTGAAGAATACTGAGGCATGTAAATAGATGGAGATTTGGAAAGGGTAGTCTATGGGTGTGGTCACACAAGCAGTTTGCTGCAGCAGTATATTGACTCTTCCTATGATCAGCCACTTGAGTTTGGGTTGCTTTGCGTTAATCACACAGTACCCCCTAAACCTACCCGGAAACCCGCCATGGAAGCGCCTTGCCAAGGTAGTCACCGAATTTGCCGGTGGCTTTTAATCTGTGTGGGAGTTGTATTAGTGTGAGGTAGGGATGAGTGGGGCACAGGAGCCAGATCATGCCCATTTGATCTGGAGGGAAGAGGTGGCCATGTCGGGCTAAACTTGTGTGCTCACACCCAGTGAATTCCTAAACTGCCACCAAGTTGCTCCTCAAGTTGAATGTGTCTACAAGCAGGTGTCCTCAACTTCTTTCAGCCTATCGGTACCTTTGGAATGCTGATACATTCTGGTGGGTGCAGCCACAAAATGGCTGGACCACAGGAAGCAGAGCCAGCCACAAAATGGCCACCATAGCTTACTTTCAGTCACACAGTGAAGATCTTTGTGCTGTGGTGGCAGCTGCTGCTAAAGCAATGTGGGTTTTAAAAAAAAAAATCGGCACAGCCAATCAAATCTCTGATGGACAATCAGAAATCTTGCTGGGCAACACCTTCACCTTACCCTGCCACTTTCTAAAAATACTTGGCTGGTGCCAGCATAGATGTCAGCAGTTGCCATGTTGCCCACAGGGACCACATTGGGAAAGCCCTGATCTATTCACAGTGAACATAAGAACATAAGAGACGCCAATGTTGGATCAGTCCAATGGCCCATCCAGTACAACGCTGTCACACAGTGGCCAAAAATACCAGGTGCCATCAGGAAGTCCACCAGTGGGACCAGGACACTAGAAGCCCTCCCACTGTTGCCCCCCACAAGCACAAAGAATACAGAGCATCACTTGGCCCAGAGTTCCTATCTATACCTTGTGGTTAATAGCCACTGATGGACCTCTGCAATTGGTATTTCACCAATGATCTCTGTGGATCATTGGAAGGATGTGAAAATAGGGTTCCCAGCCCCCAGCGGGGGTTCCCCTGCTTTGGAGGGCTCCAATCTGCCACCTGCCAGCTAGTTGGTGGGGGAAACCCTACCCCCAAACAGGTACATTGCTGCGCAACATTCCTGACACAGTGTCCCCAATGCAATGACGATACCCGGAAGTGACATCTTCACGTTGCTGACATCAGGAATGACACTCTAGTTTTGGGCAAACTCTATGGTTTTGAAGGCAAAACCCCCATAGAGCAGGAGTGTTGCACACATTTGTTATGAGGGCCACATCTGACATAAATGAGACCTTGTTGGGCTGGGCTATGTGTGTCATAACTATGGTTTATGTTAACAATGGTTTGTTTGTGAAATTCGGGTTAGGCTCATGGAGGAAAAACTCACATTCTACTTTGTCATGATAAATATTAGCGAGTTTTGCCCAAGAATTAGAGCGTCAGCACCCCCGACATCGGTGATGCGATGATGTCACTACTGGGTGATGTCATTGTACTATGCACACTTGGCACACGTGGCAGAAAATCCCAGGAAGGACCCAGGAGCCCCCACTGGCTGCCAGGCAGGACCTTGCAACCCTATGTGAAATGGATCCCTTGACCAAGCAAAACTACAGGCCAAGGATGAAATGGAAGCAGTGTCATTTCTCCACCCCTGACTGCAAGCAACAAATTCCTTGGGCATGTTCATTTCTCCCGCAGAGAAGACGCTGTGAACTGTTTTCAGAGCAGCAAAAATTCCACTGAGAGGAATTTTCTCATATGCTTTTTTAAAACGTTGAATAAATATGCAGCAAAAGGAATATTAATAATATCAAAAAGGAGGCAGACTTCACTGAAGCCATCTAAAATGGCCGAGGAAATTTGCAAATGGCTTATAACTAATCCCTCCAAGGAGGGCCTATAATATCTCTCTGGGTGCACAGGTGGCTCAAGCAGGTGTGTGAATGTGAAACATCCTTCACAGGAACTTGTAAGAAGAATAGTGGCATAAGGGCACCAGCTAATCTGACCTGAGGGACACACTCTTGTTTAGGCATGGAAAGCTATTATTCGGTAGGACTGGTGGAGAAGAGCAAACGATCTCTGTACAATTAACAGGACCTGTTCAACTCAAGAGTAAGGCTTGAAAGCTGAAAGGTGTTAGGGACCCAAGGGTAGTCTGGTGGTACCCACAGTGGTGGCAGAACATATGTAACCCACTAAGGTCCTAATATCTGTAGGGAGAGTGGGCAGGTTCAGTCGGTTGTGACAGCGGAACTCCCACCTATGGTTATTGGGAATATGTAACTGCTGTTACTACACATGTACTTAAACACAGACATAAGAGAGGCTGTTAGATCGCACTAACAAAGGACTCTTAGAGTGATTCAGCAAGTGATTCAGCTTTATTGGAAGTAACGAACAAGCACTCAACTCAGTAAGAAACCAGAACAGAACACAGTGGGAGCTTATGCTCCTTTTAAACATAACCGGGCTAATGTAGCCACGCCTATTTACAATTAACAACCAATGAGATTGCTTAGTTAAGGACCAATGGGAGTCTTTCCCTCCTAGGGAATGGTATCGTTCTGATTGGTCGCTGTTACGAAGCGACCAATAGGAAGTTCGCTCAGAGGAGCCCTGGTCTGGCTCGAAGCTTAACATGGGAGTCCTATGAGGTGATTCATGTAATCGTTTCAATACATTACAGAGGCAATACAACCAATGCACTTTAACATTTAAAATAAACTCTTTATATAAACAAAGCATGGAGGTTTTCATATAAATCCTCATTCACTTCTGGTTGGTTGCTATTACTTCATAGCAATGAATCTTCAGGATATTACTGAGTACAGGTATCTTCAGCATCCACAAGGATGCACAGAACAGAAAAAATACTAAGCACATAGATAATGCATATACTGTAGGTCCATATGTTGTAAGCTCACAGATCCTGGAACAGCATATGAGGTTTCCAGGCTGTACTTGGGAGGCTGCAGCTCTTCTCAGTTGACTCCAGGATTTACCTGCAATAATTCAAGGCAGGCCTTAATATATAGGCCTCTCCCCAAGATGTTGCCTCTTTCTGGGCCAGGCTGAACTGCTGGCTGCTGGGACTACCCAGCCTCCTTTAGGGAAGGCTACAAGCACTGAGCATGCTCATTAACTAAGTATAGAAGGGGGGGAAGGGAGTTAATTGCCGCACCACCTCTTGGCAAAAGCAAGCGTGCCTGATCCTTGTATGCTGTTAACAGCTACAAAACTGCATGGGTTACACATACATCTTGTCAGTGGTGTCTCATGAGGCAAACAGCTTATGCCACTGAGAATTGATGTATGGAGATGAGGAAATTCATGGTCTTAACAGTGGGTTACAAGGCAGAGACTGGTGCATGAGGGTTACTCCCCTCGTGCAGAGGATGATGAATGGGTAGCAGAGATGATCCAGGGGTCCTTAATGTGGTGCCTGTGGGTGCCAGTGTGCCCACCAGCACCTTTCCTGGTACCCACTTTGAGAAAATGGGCAGGACTAGGTGGGGATTCTGCCCAGCAGGGTTTCTGATTGGCTGTGGAGATCAAAAGGCATTCTGTTAAACAGAGCTTCTACCTGAAATGTTGAAGGGTTACAATTAGAGTGATATATAAACACCGTCCCTGATATTTTGTGCGGTGGCTCAGAGGTTAAGAAGCTGAGCTGCAGACCGGGAGGTCTGTAGTTCAGCAGTTTGAGACCCGAGTGCCGCGTGAAGGAATGAGCGCCCGTCTCTGGCCCCAGCTCCTGCCAACCCAGCAGTTCGAAAGCAAGAAATTGCAAGTAGATAAATAGGTACTGCTGCAGTGGGAAGGTAACTGCGTTCCGTGCGGCTCAGCATTTAGTCATGCCAGCCACATGACCACGGAGAAGTCTTTGGACAGCGCTGGCTCTTCGGCTTGAAAACGGAGATGAGCACCGCCCCCTAGAGTCGGATTCGACTGGCTTTCGAGCAAGGGAAACGCTTTGGAGCAAGGGATTTTGTGATCGGCTCCACCTGTTTTGGCAGCCATTTGGGGATTGTGCCCAGCACTCTGTGTCAGATCCCAAAGGTGCCTGCAGTCTCAAAAGGGCCAGGGACCCAAGTTATGCCATCAGTGCTCTGCATAGGGCGATTCTCTTTTCTTAGCAGACCCTGCTCCTGTGACAATCTCTGTGTTTCCACTGTGGTTCCTATTAGTAAGGACTGTGGGTTTCTCTTCTTAATGCAGTGGCTCTCCATACTGGAACCTGGAAGCCCCCCAGTACATGAACCATACCACCGTTTCTTCCACAAACAGTACTAACACCAAGGTGCCTGCAGCCTTTACTGTATTTACAGTATTTACTGAACAAGTTTCAGAAGTCCCAAGACTTTGTGGAATGGTATTACGAATTTTGTGCTGAGATTGTAAAATTAAATATTTCTCTAATAGGAAAAGGAATATTTCCTTTTAAACAAAATGTAAAATGTATTGTTAAATATCGTTAGAGATTAGTGTCATGCTGACAAGGGTTACGTATTGCTTTTACCCCCTCGAAGGAATGTGAGGTTTCAGAATTTAACAGGAAAATGTATAACACTCAGGGGTCATTTCCTGCAGGAGCGCACAGGAGCGGAGCTCCGGCAGTAAAGAGCCCAGGGGGCGGGCACATGCAACAAGCCCCACTTCCTGCTCCCAGCAGCCCATGGCTACAAGAAGCAAGAAACAGCCAGGTAAGTTGCAGTGGGTGTTGCCTTCTGACACACTTCTGGTGATGTCAGGGGGTGTGGCATATGCAAATAAGTTATGCTAATGAGCTCCTGCACCTCTTTTTCTATGAAATGACCCCTGATAACACTATTTTCTTACATTGATAAAAATATATATGATTTCTCATTTCTTATAACTGGAAGCCTTGAGCTACGAGGTTAGGGGATTCGTACATGGGACTGCATCTCACAGCATCAATATAACCTGTTGCCTTGAGCTCTTGCTGGGAAAAAAAATTCTACATTTGCCAAACCCCTGGGTGTGACTAAGGTGGCCACACCCCTGCCACAGTTGATGGACCCCACCACCACCCCCGCCACAAAGCAAAGGCATTTTCCTTAAGGGATCGTGTAAAAATAACTATACAGTACAATAAGGGCACATCACCAAATGTGCAGCTCCCCACAATATCGTGCTACCAGTCTTTTACTTGGATGAGGCCTTGGGAAGATGCAGAAAGCACGTTTCTACCTGTACCTGGTCTTGCTTCCCTGCTGTGCAGAAGTACTGATGATCAAAGGGAAACGACACATCAACATCGCCCTGGCTTTTATGCAGGCCCTGGTTGGACGCCTTCCCTCAGAAGACTGAAGCACTTCGAGCAACCCCTCCCTCTGCCCTCAGGTCCCTCAGACCACCTACTGGGCAGTCGATGAATGCCAAGTTCCTGCCCTGCAGTCCCAGGCTCTGCAGCCTCTGTGGGCATTTTCAGTCATGACATGAAAAGCGCGTTTTTGCATTTCCCATGACGGCAACGTGAACAGAAATCCTAGATGTTCTAGAATGCACATTCTGCTTTAAAAAAAGGTTTCTTCCAAATTCTTTACTGCATTCAGACGCTTAATGTTAGAGAGGCTCAGAAGTGCTTTGTGGCCCTGTCTACACCATAAAAGTATATTCCTTTTATGTTTGTTTAACTGCCGTGGCTTTCAAAGAATCCTGGGAATTGTAGTCTGATAAATTTGTAGTTTGCTTGTGAATGGATAATTTTAACAAAGTTATGAAGACATTAAATAAATATAAAGCATTCTGTGTTAAAAGAACCCTATCTTCCTTACAGAATTACCATTTCCTAAATTCTTTAAGGGGGGGATTATTGTTATTCCCACTTGGGTGGGAAGGTAACAGTGTTCCGTGCGCCTTGGTGTTTAGTCATGCCGGCCACATGACCACGGAAATGTCAGCATTTAAACTGTAGATAGGGTTGCCGACTCTATATGGGGAAATTCCAGAAGATTTGGGGGGGTGGAGCCTGGGGAGGGTGGAGTTTGGGGAGGGGAGGGACCTCAGCGGGGTATAATGTCATACAGTCCACCTTCCAAAGCAGCCATTTTCTCCAGGGGAACTGATCTCTGTAGTATGGAGATCAGTTGTAACTCCAGGAGATCTCCAGGACCCACCTGGAGGTTGGTAACCCTAATATATTGCTATTCATGAGCATGGACACTTTTTGGGGTACAACCAAGCAGTTTCCTGACCCATGAAGCTTACAGTCTAAAGTTTAAGCTAAAAGAGACGACTACAGGATGGTAGATGGGTGGAGATAAACAAAGGGGAAATATATATTATTTCAATAGAATTGTAGATCCAGGGTTTCAGGGTGGGGGGGATTATAAAAAGTAAATAACTGTGGATAAGCAAGAAGGAGGCACTTGGGGAAATCTGGGGATATTTTGGCAATTGCTTTGACAATGGTAGAAGTTGGAGGAAGCACTGCCCTTGTTCTGAACTGAATTTATTTGCCCTCAGAGAAATCAGCATGTAGCCAGATTTAAGTCTCTACAATGCATCATAATATCATCTTATACATGATTCCTGATTGGTTTCGACTGACCATGTGACTAATCAAGGAAGAAGGCATCACAATACTGAGAAGAACGATGGCCTAGGAGCAGCAATAAGGAGGGGAAACAAGGACAGTCAATGCGGAGTGAGGGAAGGTGTTCATTCTCACAAATGGGGAAAATGTTTCTATCATCTCTCCTTCCATGAAAACATCGCTTTGAACCAGAGAGATGAAACAAGAACACATGCAGGCCAGCCCTCATAAATATTTCTGCTCCACCCCAGGACTATAACCAGATATTTGGTCCCTCTGACTCTCATGCTAAAAGACAGCCATGGGTGAGATGAGCAGGGAATAAAGCAAGGCAATGTAATGGCTGCTTTTTGTTGTTGTTGTTGTGCTGTTATTATTATTATTATTGTTGTTGTTGTTGTTATTATTATTATATCACCCTATCCCGGGTTATGCCATGCTCTGGGCAAAGTACAAAAGGCAAAATGCAATAAAACAGAATACTAATTTTAAAATATCTGTATACCATTAATAAGAGATAAAACCAGTATAGAAGATCCCAGATGGTGATTTACAATTTTCTGTTCCCATTCTGGACTGCCCAGCCATTTGGTGTTAGGGCACCCTTAAATATATGGGGAGGGGCTGTGGCTCAATGGCAGAGCATCAGCTTGGCATGCAGAAGGTCCCAGGTTCAATCCCTGGCATCTTCTGTTAAAAGGATCAAGTAGGAGGTGACGTGAAAGACCTCTGCCTGAGCCCCTGGAGAGCTCCTGCCAGTCTGAGTAGACGATACTGACTTTGATGGATCGAGGGCCTGGTTCTATATAAGGCAGCTTCATGTGTTCATGTGATGTAGATAGGTAGGTAGGTAGGTAGGTAGGTACATGACAGACGAGGAAGGGAACCAACTGCCTAATCAGCCGTAGTTGGTAAAAGACTGCCTTGGCAGTGGCTGCAGCCTGGGCCTCCATTGTTAAGGCGGCATCCAGGAGCACTCCCAAACTCCTGATCCTCAGCACTAGCACCAATGGTGCCCCATCGAAGGTCGATAGTGGGATCCCTACCTCTGACCTGCTCCGAATTAGGCACGGGACCTCCATCTTCATTGGATTCAATTTCAATCGGCTCAGTCTAAGCCAGCCCGCCATGTCCTGAAGCGCCCAGGTCATCTGGGGTAGAGTCGGCCTGACCGCCCAACAACAGATATAGCTGAGTGTCATCCACATATCGGTGACACCCTAGCCTGTGCCTCCGGGCAATCTAGGCGAGGGGGTGCATATAGATGTTTAATAACATTGGGGATAACACCACCCCTTGGGGGACCCCGCAAACCAGGTGCCTCTGAGACGTCTGTTCCCCTAACACTACCCTCTGTCCCCGTCCTTCATGGCTTTGACTGCCATCTCATAGGATCTCATAAATGTCCTATAGGATGCTCTTGTTGCTTCATTGCGAGTGCGCTGCCACCATCTCTCTAGTCGTCTGAACCCTTGTTTCATCAGCCGCAGCTCTTTGGTAAACCAAGGATCCCACTTAGAGCGAGGGCGCAGAGGGTGTTGGGGGTAAACGTTTAAAGGGAAGTGTTCCTTCAAAGTTTAAAGGGAAGTGTTACAGCAGTCCGGTTGAAGTGGAAATCACTGTTCTGCGCATGCGCGAAAATTTGAGTTCTACAGATGGCTGCCTGTGCGCATGCCCAAACGGAGAGAGAGAGAGAAACAACAGCGAAGCACGCCGCCGCGTGTGGACGACGGGGAGCAACGTGGCTGTGCAGCGATCCGGAGCAAGGAGTGATCCGGTCCACTGTAACCCCCCCCACGAAGATGAAGTTGAGCGTGTGCCCGGCCCGATGAGTGGGGGCTTTTATATATTGGGTGAGTCCTAGTGCCACCAAGGACGACACCAGGTCCATTGCCGGTATAGAGGCTGCATCATCGGCATGGACATTGAAGTCACCCAAGACTATCAGCCTAGGGTACTCCAATGCCCAGCCCGACACAGCCTCAACCAGAGATGGCAGGCTATTGGTTGGTGCGTTAGGGGTCAGGAAGGAATTGTTCTCCAGGCCAGTTTGGCTGGTGATCCTGGAGGGTTCCCCCC
>NW_015165918.1:94435-108872 GCF_001447785.1 Gekko japonicus
ATCCTAAATTAATACACTAGGTGCTCTGCAGCCAGTGTGGTTCGGCATTGATCTCGGCTGGCTTGTTTACACTGTTTTGGCAAGTTGCTGATGTACTTCTCCCTGGGGACAGAGCAGGGGTTAATTGCTGTTAAACTCTGAGTGCCAAGAAATGGTTCACACTCCCTGGTACATTAAAGATGACACTAATAAGGAAAAGAAAGAGTGCACAGGATTGCTCCGTGTTGGAAAATTGGACTCGCGGTGACAGAAACTTGGAGCCGAGCTGATGTAATGGGGAGGCCGTAATGTAATTAGAACCGCTGAACATGTGTCATACCAAGTTAGAACGATACATTAATGAATCAAAACAGGTGATGGAGTGTTGCTCTTTCGGCGGGTAGAGGTGTTTTCAAGGTTAGGTTGCCTTTAATTTAATAATCGGCAAAATAGATATTCTTCAGATTATCAACAGGATCGGCTTGAAGGCTTTTGAGGACGTTTCTTCTCCTGCACCAGTGCAGGGAAAGGGGGGGGGAGAGGCGATGTGGAACACTAAGACAGAGATATGTCAGGGTTTTGCCCTGTGCACTTTGGCTGGGTAACAACTGCACAGACAGAGCCAGTCTATGGACAGAAGGTCAGGTGAATATGTGGGGGTTGGGGCAAAGCCAGGAGATGGTATTTTATGAATACAATCCCTGGATAGAGTTCCCATCTCCAGCTAGGTTTGCCAGCCCCAGCCCCCCAGTAGAGACAGGGTTGCCAGCCCCACTGCCCCACCCCCCGCTGATCAACTGGCTGGCAGGGGGACTTACTTGGGAAGAGAGGAAGGCCCAAGTGATGTCACTGGCAACATGGCAACATCATTTCCGGTGCACACAGGAAGTGACATAATCATGACAGTGAAGTCCGGGTGACCAAATACCCAAGCGTTGCCACGGTGTCACAGTGTGATGATGACACTTTCAGTGCATGCCAGACGTGATGTGGTCACATCGCCAGTGACGCTGCCTGGGTCTCTTTCCCACTCTTGGTTAGTTCCCCCCATCCCCTGTTGGCATGGGGAATTCCATGAGTCTGGGGGGTTTGTAGACTGGGGAGGGTGGATTTTGGGGAGGGGAGGGACCTCAGCAGGGATGTAATGCCATGAAATCCACCCTCCAATGCTGCTGTTTCCTCCAGGGGAGCTAATCTTTGTGTCTGGACTCCAGGTCCCATCAGGAGGTGGCTAATCCTAACTGCCAAGTCCCCTATTCCTTATCGCTTCCCTCTAGCAGTATTGTGCGCTGACTACATATCAACAGTGAGATATTTGTGCCGAAGAGGAAATCATATTTTTCCCCCCAGAAAAGGACAAGAGCTCAGTGGGTTATAATGCCATAGAGCCCACCCTCCAAAGGAGCCATCTTCTCCGGGGCAACAGACCTCTGAAGTCTGGAGATCAGTTCTAATCCTAGAACTACACCAGGATGTTGGCAACCGTACCCCTGGGTATATACCTAACTGTGCAATCCTATTATATCCCTATAAATTAGGGTTGCCAGGGTGGGAAAGTTTTGGGGGTGGGGACGTTTTGCCATAAAGGTTCAGGCAAATACTAGAGCGTTCCTCAGACACATTGAAGTCCCCTCTTGATCCTTCTCACACGACCTAGACTCAACACAAGCATCATATGCAAACAAACTACATAGTAGTTCCCCGCGCTCTTCCCCCCCCCCCCCCCGTTTTTCTGGGACCCTGTGTCAGGATAAGAACATAAGAACATAAGAGATGCCAATGTTGGATCAGGCCAAAGGCCCATCCGGTCCAACACTCTGTATCACACAGTGGCCAGAAATACCAGTGCCATCAGGAGGTCTACCAGTGGGGCCACAGCAAAACAACGAAGTACACGCTTCCAGGAAGGTTTTACTTTTATTGAAAAGCCATAGATGCAGTAACATGAACACTGTTAGGAATGGCGGGTTACCTATGCACATAATAGGATATAGGGCATTCGCATGCGTCTCCCCAAGTATTACCCAATTAGATGGGCTCGCGCGAGCGGGCATTTGGCAGATTCTCTAACGGCTGCAAAGCTGGGAAAGTAATAATCTTCCCACGAAACCTAAACACACCAACACCTCCTACGACCTTGAGAGACATGCGTTACAGCTCAGATGCAATTAAGCCCATGGGAAGGAATGCAAAGCAATTAGAAACATACACCACACTCATGGCGGCATAGCTGACACCCTGGAATGTTGTCCCAGTCCAGAGGCCCCCAGTATAGCCCACTGAAACATTTCCAGGTACCCACCATGTGTTTTTAGAAAGCAGGAGGGGGCACGTGGGGCTCTTACCCAACAGGACGCCTGGTTGGCCATTGGAGATCTGATTGGCTCTGCGTGTTTTTACTAAGCTGCAGCTGTACAGATGCCAGCCTCCAGGTGGTGGCTGCAGATCTCGCGGGATGACTTCCAGGTGGTAGAGATCAGCTCCCCTGGAGAAAATGGCTGCTTTGGAAGGTGGACTCTATGGCATTCTACCCTGCCATCCCCTGCCCAAACCACAAGCCCCAACCCACAAGCCCTCCAGGCTCCCCCCCCAAAAAAAATCTCCAGGTATTTCCCAACCTGGAGCTGGCAACCTTAAGCAGCTGCTACCACAGCACAAGGGGTCTTCACTGCGTGACTGGGGTTGAGCAGTGTGTGTGTGTGTGTGTGTGCAAGAAAATATTTTAAAACAATATGTTGTGTTTTAGAAGGTATACTGGATAAACAGAGCTTCTTCCTGGAACACTGAAGAGTTAGTATTGGAGTTCTGCATGACCTCACTCCCTGACCTTTCGTGGTTGGTTCTGGCTCTTGTGGCAGCCATTTTGTGGCTGGCTCCACCGGCTTCCGCCACCCTTTCTGTGGTTTTGCCCTGTGTCAGAATTCCAAAAGTGCCTGCAGGTTCAAGGAGGGGGGGGGGGACCCCTGATCTAGTCCTTCCTTCTCCTCAGTCTGACAAAAACATAAGTATCCTATGCTTGCTTCGCTGCCTCCAGATGTCCATGAAACTGAACATTAAACTGATTTATGTCAGCTTGTACGCACAATCCTGTCTCCACAGAAACTGTGGACAACAGCTGATATTGACATGGAGTATTGTGTGCAGTTCTGGAGGCCTCACTTCAAAAGGGATGTGGGCAGAATGGAGAGCGACGAGGATGATCGGGGGCCTGGAGATGAGGCCCTAGGAGGAAAGGCTGAGGGACTTGGGAATGTTCAGTCTAGAGAAGAGGAGTTTGAGGGGGGACATGATTGCTCTCTTGAAGTATCTGAAGGGCTGTCACTTAGAGGAGGGCAGGAAACTGTTCCTGTTGGCAGCAGAGGAGAGGACTCGAAATAATGGGTTTCAATTAAGGGTGGGAAGGTACTGGCTGGATATGAGGAAAAACTTTTTTACAGTAAGACCGATTTCACACAAGACCTGCGCCGTGGTCATGCCTCCCTTTGCCCCGCTTCTATTGGTCAATTTCCCACTTAAAGCCGTGCGGTCGCATTTTGACCCGTGGCTTCGCCTGTTTTTCCCCACGGTTTTGTGATCGTGTGGCCACGGGTCAAAATGTGGCCACACTGCTTCGAGTGGGAAATTGACCAATAGAAGTGGGGCAAAGGAGGCACAACTGTGGCACAGCTGTTGTGTGAAATTGGTCTAAGAGTTCACTGGCGGTCTTTGAGCAGCGGCTGGACAAACATTTGTCAGGGATGCTCTAGGCTGATCCTGCATTGAGCAGGGGGTTGGACTAGATGGCCTGTATGGCCCTTTTCAACTCCATGTGATTCTATGTTGTTATCAGCACATCTCTACCTATTTCTTGGACCGCATGGCACTGGGTCCCAATGAATGTCCCAGCGACAGTGTTTCTTTGACCTCTCAGGCTTTGTTCACTGCAAAGTTTAGTTCTCTTTACTTTGCCTTGTTCTTTACTTGGTCAAAAATGCTGGCATTGGAGACGAACAATCTTCATTCTTGCTTCCTCCTCCTCTTCCTCCACTCTCCATCTCTGGTTGGGGTGCAACCTGTGCTGGCCCCACAGCTCCCTCTCCTTTACCCTACCTGCCATGATGACTGTCATTGTCTGACTATGTCATACTGGAATTTCTCTCAGCAGGGAACTAGTTCTAGTTCTGAAGTTCCCTAAGTTAAAAACAGGAACTGGGATGAGGTCTGATGGACGTTCCAAGTGTGGATTTCTCCTGAAAGATTTATGTCTGTGAACATCTTCTGCTCCCGGGATGCAAGCCACTTAGAGCCCACAACCACCTACCAAAAACCAGCTAATAAAATCCAGGGCCTTTCCTCCTTATCTATACTAGGGGTATTGATCCTGCAGCTGACCATATTACTAATCACACCCTATCATTAATTTTTAGAAATGTGCAGTTTAACATAAGAAGAGCCCTGCTGGATCGTACCAATGGTCCACCTAGTCCAGCATCTGGTCTCACACAGTGGCCAACCAGTTCCCACTGGAGGGCCAACAGCAGGGCACAGAGGCTGAGGCCTTCCCCTGGTTTTACCACCTGGCTCTGGGATTCAGAGGTTGACTGCCTCTGAATGTGGAGGTTCCCTTTAATCACCATGGCTAGTAGCCACTGTTAGACCTATCCTCAACAAATCTGTCTAATTCTCTTTTAAAGATGCCCATGCCTGTGACCATCACTACCATCACTGTCTAAAGAAATATTTCCTTTTGTCCGTCCTGAATCTATCGGACGTCCCAAGTGTGGATTTCAGATGAATCCTAGAGTGTTTCCCTTATACATTGTCATCACTTCTGGTTTGGTGTAGTGGTTAAGTGAACAGACTCTAACCTGGGAGAACCGGGTTTGATTCCCCACTTCTCCCCTTGCAGCTGCTGGATGACCTTGGGCAAGCCATAGTTCTGATAAGAGCTGTCCTTGAAAAAGAGCACTTTCTGTCAGAGCTCTCTCAGCCCCACCTACCTCACAGGGTGTCTGTTGTGGGGAGGGGAGGGGGAGGGGAAAGAAGTTTGTAAGCTGCTCTTAGACTCCTTTGGGTAGTGAAGGGTGGGGTATAAATCCAATCTCTTCTTCTCTTCTTCTTTGTGCTGGAGTTGATGTCACGACACTGCCATATTTTCCCATTTGAGTCAGAGGTAAGATCTGAACAAGAGATAGACAAATAGGACCATTTTTGTCACCACAGTTGATTTGTTTACTTCTTTCGTGGATGGATGTACAGGTATGTTGGTACAACAGCCACCGTTTCTATTATAATGCCCCACGTTGATTTATTGGTGCAGAAATGATGTTGAAAAACACATACATTTTTAGAAAAAAAAATTGTGGGAAGGAATAAAAAAAGTGGTGCATAAAATAAGGACTCACAGGTTTCATTGGCACACAGGAGAGAGCAAAATCAGAACAGGGCTATTCAAATAAAACCAGGAAGCTTGGGAAATTCAATAGCATTCCCGCTCGCAGCCACGGATCTCTCCGAGCAAAACTCCTTCTCTTGCAGTGGCGCCCTTGTTTTCTGCTCGGCTGTTTCAGAGGATCTGTTTGCTTCACTGGGAAGTAAACAAAAATCAAGTGAAAAGTTTGTATGCACATATTGGGGGGGGGGAGACTATGTGCCTGGCTGATCCTCTCATTTTGTCTGGAGCCTGTGTGCCTACAGCTAGTGAGTTATAGCCCTGCTTGAGGGATTCTTCTGAAATATAATGAACTGTGTCATATAATTCACTAGAAATTGCCAAGAAGTTATCACCTGTTACTGCTGATGACCAGGAGGTTTTCAGAGTGAAGGGGGAAAAAAGCTTAAATCAGCAAATTGAGGTTAATGTACCTGTAACTGTATTCCAATTTCTTTGGTTGGGCTATAGATCGATTATGTTTTCATGGTGGGTTTTTTTTTTTTTTTTCATGTCAAAAAGTTTTTAAAACCTTCCTCAATTTTCTTTTTCTTTTTGGGGAGGGGCCATGGCTCAGTGGTAGAGCCTCCACTTGGCACGCGGAAGTTGCAAGGTTCAATCCCCAGGATCTCCAGTTGAAAGGATCAGGGAATGAATGATGTTAAAGACTTTAGTCTGAGACCCTGGAGAGCCACTGCCAGTCTGGCCGGACAACACTGACCAAGAGTCTGATTCGGTAGAATGCAACTCTGTCTCTCTCTCCCTGTCTCTCTCTCTCTCTCTGTTTGTGCGTGTGTGTGTGTGTGTGTATGCATCTTCTTGTCTGGTGTCTCTACTAAATAGAAAAATCGGCACCTGTTGAGCAGAAAGCAATGATTCTTTCCTAAATATGATTCTTTCATATAGATGGAACACTTTGGGGCAGTGATGCTGTGTATTCTTGGTGCTTGAGGAGCAACAATGGGAAGGTTTATGGAGTTCTGGCCCCATTGGTGGACCTCCTGATGGCACCTGAGTTTTGGCCACGGTGTGACATGGACTGGACGGGCCATTGGCCTGATTCAACATGGCTTCGCTTATGTTCTTTTAGATGGAACACTCTGTCTGGGGCAATGATGCTCTGTATTCTTGGTACTGGGGGGGCAACATTGGGAGGGCTTTTGGAGTTAATCTGGCCCCACTGGTGGACCTCCTGATGGCACCTGGGTTTTGGCCACTGTGGGATGCTGAGTGTTGGACTGGATGGACCATTGGCCTGATCCTACATGGCTTCTCTTATGTTCTTATAGATGGAACACTCTGTCTGGGGCGATGATGCTCTGCATTCTTGGTGCTTGGGGGGGCCACAGTGGGAGGGCATCTGGAATTCTGGCCCCACTGGTGGACCTCCTGATGGCACCTTGGTTTTGGCCACTGTGTGACACAAAGGGTTGGACTGGATGGGCCATTGGCTTGATCCAACATGGCTTCGGTTATGTTCTTAAAACATGTGGGTCTAGCCTGCAGGAAGCCATGCTCTATGCCACAGAAGCTCCATCCCCCAATCCTCAAATGAGCATCGTTTCTCTGTACTGAAGGGAAGGCATTCTGGGTCTGATCAGTGGACCCAAACCCTCATCTTTGACCAATTTGCCCTTGATGCAACAACAGCATGTAGAGTACACATAAGACAGGGCATATAACCTCATAGGCTGCTTAGCATGTGTTGCCCCAAGCTCCTCCGAGGAAAGGAAGGATAATAATATAGTAAAATAACGTAGTAAAATAAATAAATAAAATGTCCAACAGGCTGGACAAAGAGGAACGGATAATGGGCTAAACAATCGATTCATCTTACAGACTGAATCACATAAGCTTCATTCTCAGGGTGCAAAGAAATCTGCTTTTGGGGGGAGGTGTGGACCAGGGTGGTGGTCATAGGTCAAGGGATGCTTACGGCATCTTGGGTGTGTGTGTGTTCTATTCAGATCATGGTTCAGAGGGAATGGCTTAATCCAGCGTGCCTCCGTGCCCTGTCCCTGATCTCAAACCAAGACCCGTAGCTTCTTTTAAATAAAACGAATGGCTGATATCTTCCTGCATTTCTAGAGTTTAATCTACTCACAACCCCCATGAGGTAGATCAAGATGGGTAGCCGTGTTCGTCTGACTGTAGCAGCTGAAAAGAGCAAGAGTCCAGTAGCACCTTGAAGATTCACAAAATGTATGGCAGGGGATACATTGCCTGCTTCTTCAGATAACCCCATTTCACCTGGCATTCCCCCCTGCCACCCAGCCGAGCATTGGCAGGCACAGAGGATGGAGACCTGGTATTCCTAATTCAGGGATCCCCAGTATGGTGCTGCTGACAACATTTCTGGCACCCGCCAAGTGTTTTCAGGAAGTAAGTGGGGCCAGGTAGGGCTTTTGCTCAGCAAGGCTTCAGGTTGACGATTGGAGATTTGATTGGCTGTGCAGATTTATTTATTTAGTTTTGGTGTGGGGGGCAGTTTGGTGTCATGGTGAGGTGCGCAGACTCTTATCTGGGAGAACCGGGTTTGATTCCTTACTCCTCCACCTGGCTGGATGACCTTGGGCAAGCCCTAGTTCTATCAGAGCAGTTCCTGTCAGCGCTCTCTCAGCCCCACCTACCTCACAGGGTGTCTATTGTGAGGAGGGGAAGGGAATGGAGTTTGTAAGCCACTCTGAGACTCTGAGTGAAGGACGGGGTATAAATCTAATCTCCTCCTCCTTCTAAAGTTGCTGGGGCGGCAGCTCCCACCACAGTGCAAGGATCAACACGGTGTGACTGAAGTTAAGCTGCGGTAATCATTTTGTGGGTGGCTCCACCTCCTGCAGCCACCATTTTGCTGCTGCGCCCATCATGTCATGTCAGATTTCAAAATGTGCCCGCAGGCTGAACAAGTTAGTGCCCCCTGCCCGAATCGGTATTCCTGTTCATTTTACTTTGTAAGCTGCTTTGAGTCTGACTATGTGAACAAAGGGAGATACAAATATTCAGGGGTCATTTCCTGCAGGAGCGCACAGGAGTGGAGCTCTGGCAGTAAAGAGCCCAGGGGGCGGGCACATGCAACAAGCCCCACCCCCTGCTCCCAGCAGCCCTCAGTCAGAGCAAGAAGCAGCCAGGTAAGTTGCAGAGCTCCCCCCGGCCCCCTGGTCCAAAACAATCCAGTGGCACCTTTATTCAGGTACAAGCTCTCCCTTCTCTGTGAGGACAGATTTGCACTGTTAAGTCGCTCGCTTAACAAAGAAGTCGGAGAGTGATTCAGCAAGAACACAACTTTATTCTTCAACTCGAACACAACTCCAACATGGATCAACATCTGATAGCCAGAACAGAACAGTTCAGCTTTTACATTGCAGTTGTCCTGCTTTTAAACTCTCCCGGCTAATATAGCCACACCCACTGTACAAATACCAACCAATACGGTTGTTCATATAAGGACCAATCATGGACATTCCCCCTCAGGGAGCTTGCTGTAAAGTGATTGGCTGGGTGCTTCCTGGGCTAGCAATGCGATCGGATGGATTTGGATCCTAGCCCAGGATGAAGCACAACATGGCAAGTCAATTAGATGTTTCACATACATCAAGCATTCAATGGCAGCTATTGAATATATTACATGCACGTTCCCCCCCCCCCAATAGCTAGCAATCCAAAACAGTCCAGTGGAGCCTGAGCGGTGGGCGTTGCCTTCTGACACACTTCCGGTGATGTCAGGGGGTGTGGCATATGCAAATCAGTTATGCTAATGAGTTATGCTAATGAGCTCCTGCACCTCTTTTTCTACGAAATGAACCCTGCAAACATTTAAATGATCCCTTGAAGCTGCCTTGTACTGAATCAGACCCTTGGTCCATCAAGGTCAGTCTTGTCTACTCAGGCTGCCAACAGCTCTCCAGAGTGTTAGCTGGAGGCCTTTCACATCACCCACTGCCTGATTCTTTAATTGGAGATGCTGGGGATTGAACCTGTGACTTTCTGCCTGCTAAGCAGAAGCTCTGCCACTGAGCTATGGCCATGGCTCCTCCCCAGAATGAAAATAATGAATACATCCATGCCATATTCTGTAATTCACTGCTTCTAAGCGTCGTGGAATCGCCCCCTTCCAGAAAGCCATAGCCATTATAGAGGTCCCTTTCAGTTCTCTCTGTTTTGCAAGACACGGCGGATGCGTCTCCACAGCTCCGCGAGCAAATTTTTGATGTGGCCGGCCTCGGCGAGACCCCCCGTGAGCTGCCTAAGGCAATAACAAGGCTCGCCCTCTATAACAGCATTAACCTGCCTCTGACACCTATTGCATGCATTAACCCGAGTTCCTTCTTTGCGCGTATACAGTGCCCGATAGACCTGCTTCCTGAACCGATTCATTTGTTGCGCTACCGGCGAGACACATTTTAAACCGGGCAAACATCTGAGTCGGGGGCGGGGGGGGAGTCCCAAATGGAGACACACCTTCTGACAGGCTAAAGCTTTGTGACGGCTAGTCCTGGCTAATAAAGCTTTTATATTAAGGAAGTTATAATTTGCTCACGCCGTCCCCGACAGCTGCCTCCAGAAGAAGACAATATGCCTTTGCCCCTCCCTGCCAGGCCCGCTCGTAATTCCCTGGTAACTTTATTGGAAATGTGCATGGGCTACAAAACTAAAGATTAACTGTCCAGGGACCTGCTTCCCGGAGCTTATTTGAAGATTAAATCAAATGGCAGGCAATATATATTTGGTAATTCAGCTTTGTTGCAGACTTTTTCCCCGTCTCGCAGCAAATGTAATAGAAGATTCTGACACTCAAACGCAGTAAAAGTGATTTTTTCCCCCTTTCCTTTTTTTTAAAAAAAGAAGTGTGATACATTTCTGTTCTGATGGTGCCATTGAAATTAAAAATTCACTTCTCCATTAGAGAAGATTAAAAGCTTTTTTTGGGGGGGGGAGGGGAATTGCAGAGGAGATTTAACTTGGGCGGGTTCCCTAAAACGGTTCCCTTTGTTTCGGATTAAATATTCATCAGATATTGGTTCTGGGGATGTAACGATAAGCACCGCTGCCAGTTGTAATATTTTAATTATATTAAAAACACACACACCATACCCCACAGTTTTTAGTCCAGAAAGAGGCTCCCATACTTAAGACAATTCAAAAATTAAGCTTATTGTGAGTTCCCAAGTGGGGACCTGCAAGGCACTTGCGGGGCCAGGGGGCAGCGGCAATAGTAGGGGACAGCAGGGAGCCACTCCAGGCCAGCAGATGCAATGGTGGAGAGGAGCAGGGTCATTTCCTGCGGGAGCGCACAGGAGCGGAGCTCCGGCAGTAAGGAGCCCAGGGGGCGGGCACATGCAACAAGCCCCGCTCCCTGCTCCCAGCAGCCCTCAGTTGGGCCATGAGGAGCAAGAAGCAGCCAGGTAAGTTGCAGAGCCCCCCCCCCACCGGCCCACCTTCAGGTACAAGCTCTCCCTCCTCTGTGAGGGCAGATCTGCGTGTTCCCCCCTATAGCTAGCAATCCAAAACAGTCCAGTGGAGCCTGAGTGGTGGGTGTTGCCTTCTGACACACTTCCGGTGATGTCAGGGGGTGTGGTATATGCAAATAAGTTATGCTAATGAGTTATGCTAATGAGCTCCTGCACCTGTCTTTCTTTGAAATGACCCCTGGAGAGGAGGTAGGGCACCTGGTAGCAATGGTGGAGAGAGTCAGGCCCAACAGCAGTGGAGAAGCTGGGAGTAAGGTTGCCAGCTCTGGGTTGGGAAATTCCTGGAGATCTGGAGGGGTGGAGCCTGGGTAGGGTTTCCAGGTCCCTTCGAGATGCTGATGAGGGTATGGGGGGACACTCCGGAAGCCGGAAGCGTAGTCCCCAATGTGCTGACATCACTGGAAGTGACATTGTGCACTGTGCAAGGGAGCAGTGCAAGGGAGCAAGCTGCCCACCATTGTCACCAGCCACAGGGGACTGCCTGATGGAGACACTGTTGCTGCAGCAGCATAAACATGGGAAGAGGTGCCTTTGGCCCCAGACAGCACTGCTGTCACCAGGTACCACAGCAAAGATGGAGGAGGCTGTGTGGGTCCTAGTGGTGGCTGCCTCACCCTGGGAGCTTTCTTGAATGCAGTCATGGAGGGGACTCTGAGTCCTGCGTAGACATAGGATGTAGGTGTGTTGCTCTGTGCTGACACAGACAACACTCTTGGAAGGGAGGGATTTAACCCCTCATGTATTTTTTAATATTTTTAGATTCTTCTGCATACCTCCGGAGTTTGCAGAAGAATCCATTTTATGTTAGTGTGGGCCCAGTCCATGGGTTTAAGTATCTGCACACGGACCTATGTCCTGACCTGGATAGCCCAGCCTACCCCAGTCTCATCATATCTCGGAAACTAAGCAGGGTCGACCCTGGCAAGTATTTTGAGGGGAGACCTCCAAGGAATACCAGAGTTGTGGTATGGAGGCAGGTGATGGCAAACCATCTCTGGACCTCTCCTGCTGTGACCCTTGATGACACTTTCCACTGCCACCACCTGGACCCACACTTGACTGTTAGATATATGATCATGAGTTTTTCCCTACTGATAGATCTCCTGAGTCACCCAAAAGCTTCTTGTGAGGCTTTGTAACATGCTTTGAGAAATGACATGCTTCAGCTATTTATTGGCACAACCTGCTATTATACAAAAAGAAGAATAGAAGAAGAGGAGGAGGAGGAAGAGACTTCCTTCACTCGGAATCTCAGAGTGGCTTACAAACTCCTTTCCCCTCCCCTCCGCACAACAGACACCCTGTGAGGTAGGTGGGGTTGAGAGAGCTCTTTCCAGAACTGTCCTTGAGAGAGAACAGCTCTGACAGAACTATGGCTTGCCCAAGGTCATCCAGCAGCTTAGGGCTGCCAAGTCCCCCCGGGGGGCGGATTTCCCCCCGCTTTGGAGGCCCTATTTCCGCCCCTGCGGAATCGGGCCCCGGGGGAAACCCCACCCCCACGTGCACATCACAGGGAAGAGACGTCATGACGCCGGGCATGTTGGGGGCGGGGCCACAGCCATTTGAGGCCATAGCGTTTTCCCCTCAAATGGCTGTGGCCACGGCCCCAACGTGCCCGGCGTCATGACGTCACTTCCCTGTGATGTGCATGCGGCGTGCACATGCTCCGGGAGCTACCCCAGAATCCCCCGCCAGCAAGGTAAGTCCGATTTGGCAACCCTACAGCAGCTGCAAGTGGCGGCGTGGGGAATTAAACCCAGTTCTCCCAGATTAAAGTCCACGCACTTAACCACTTAACCAAAGACAAAATTTAGAATGCTTACAGCGACAAATATTTCCATATACACAGCTGAACATGGGTTCTAGGTCACTCCAGAGTAGGCCTCGCTACCTGCAGGTAGGGCTTGGAGATCTCCTGGAATTACAACTGATCTCCAGACTATGGAGACTGGTTCCCAGAAGAAAATGGCTGCTTTGGAAGGACCCGCAGAGGTCCTTCACCTCCCCAAACCCCACCCTCCCTAGTTTCCACCCCCCAAATCTCCAGGAATTACTCAACCCAGAGTTGGCAACCATAAGTCAGAGTTACTTCAGCTCACATAGCAACTGGCTAAAATGGAAAGCCACATTAAACAACTTCTGAAAAGTAGTGAGATAAAATGTGGGCCCTCCAGATCATCATGGGGTGAAAATTGGAGGAGGGAGTGACTGGCGTGAGGAGGGAGTGCCTTCTGCTAGTGTGAGAAGTGGTTAAATGTCAGCCAGGATTTTTTTAAAAAACCACATCGTAAAAACTATATACCAGCCAAACTGATCTACAAAACACCAGAAGAATTTAAATTAAAAATTCCAGTCAAAAATTGAAGTTATAACCGACCTTGTAAATGATGCTAATGAGCTTGCCTAAAGTGACTTCTTTGGCAGGAGGTTCAATAAATTCCTTTTCCCCAAAGATGTGACTTTTTGTTTTGATGTGTGTGCATTTTTAAGCCACCAAGAACTAGTTTCTCTTGCCCACAGAAACAACTCCTGGAAATTTGGGAGAGAACCTGGGAAGGCTAGAGTTTTTTGAGGGAATTCAACAGTGACAAGAAGTCATAGAGTCTGCCCTCTGAAACTGCCACTTCCTCTAGAGGAATGAACATCAATAGTCTGGAAATAGGGTTGCCAGGAAGTGCCTGGCAATTGGTGGGAGAGTCATTGGGGTACAACATCCCATAAGAAAAATTAAAAAGAAAAAAGAAGTCCTAATCTACTCACAGGAAGTTCTTACCTGACAATTCCTAGAGTTACTTGGAAATGACAAAAAGTAGCTCTTGGAATTACTGGAAACTCTATGGTAAAACCAGAAGTTCTTACCATAGATATTCCAGCAATTCCTAGAGCTACCCTTTGTCACTTCTGGGTAGCTCTGGGAATTGCCAGGAGCTCTATCGTAAGAAATTCCTGTAAGTAGATGAGGCCTTAAAAAACCTCTCCCACTGGAGATATGTCTTAATTCCAGGAGAACTCCAGGCAGCCAGGGTTGTCACCTGAAGGGGACAAGGGATCCCCTTCCCCTAGCTCCACGTCCTCCTGCTGCTCCAAGTGGCAGGAGATTCATCATTTTAAAAAATGGCTGTGAGGCCAATGACACAAAGTCAGTTCCAGGAAAACCTACAAGTGATGTCACACCTCTGAAGGAAGCACCAGAAACTCTAGAGTAAAAATCATAGAGTTTATGGTGATTCCTAGAGAGGAGAGGCATACCTTCCAAGTTTCCCCCCAGAAGTGATGCTGCATCATCTCCAGTGGCTGCTGCCCATGTCCCCCCCTGCTTTGCAAGCCTACCATCAAGACCTGTATTGGAAGGGACTCAGTTAGGTCCTGTAGTTGGTTTCTCTCGGTGTGTGTATTAATGTTTTACTGGGGTTGCCAACAGGCCTGAAGAAAAATGTCCTGTCCCTTAAAAAGAGACTTAACATGTGGTAGTGGGCAGATGTAGCTTTTCATGTCATAGAGCTAAATAACTACATGTGGTAAATAATTCCCCATTCAACTGCTATTACAGAGATCAGGTATTTTTTTCTAGGCAGCTGGCAAC
>NW_015165918.1:108902-135124 GCF_001447785.1 Gekko japonicus
AGGTGTCTCAAAGCAGCTTACAAACTCCTTTCCCTTCCCCTCCCCACAACAGACACCCTGTGAGGTAGGTGGGGCTGAGAGAGCTCTGTACGAAACTGCTCTTTTTCAAGAACAGCTCTTATCAGAGCTATGGCTTGCCCAAGGACATCCAGCCAGGTGCAAGTGGAGGAGTGGGAAATCAAACCCGGTTCTCCCAGATTAGAGTCCACACACTTAACCACTACACCAAACTGGCTTAACCGCTACACCAACTTGGAAGCAATTAAGAGACTGGTTGTTGAAGCTACTGCAGTCTCTTGTCTGCTGGCCACGGAGCAGAACTGAAGGGTATGAATGAACCAGGAGAGGGAAGCTCTCCCCTACCCACCATGTTTCAGAAGATACCACACTTGTGACCACCCACTTAGCTTCCAGTTGTGGCAGAAACCAACACAGGGTCTCGTTTACCACACTGTATTTTCTCTATGAGCAGAAATGTGGCCATCTGCATTCTAAATCTGCCCCGCTTAGACTGTATCCTAGTAAATAGATCTCTGATCAAGAATTTAGAATGAAATCAATGGAGATTAATTTTATTTATTTTTCTTAGACACCTCCATATTTACCAAGCACGTTCAAAGACACCGATGCGTGATTTGTCCTCGTCGCAGACATCTGAAGAACAAGTGACATCCGTACACAAAATCTATATTGGTGATGTATTTAATTACAGAGTTGATTGAAATTGACAGCTTTAGTGACCTGTGTGTGCTCTTGCCATGATTGATGGATGCTTCAAATCTGGTTACTTTTAAAGCAAATCACATATTGTTCAATAATATCACACTGTCAAATTGCAAACTACATAGTCACGTGCGGAGGGAGACGTGGCAGCATTAAAATCCAGAGGAGATGAGTTATGTTTAAATATTTATGCACTGGCCAAAATGTAATATTTAGGAATTGGAATGGAGAACAAAGGACATTTGATGGTCCTCGGACCCACCGGGCTACCCAAGAAAGCCCATATTATTCTCCAGCTGTGTTTCAATAAGATAAGAACTCAGAACTCAAAGTCTCCAGTAATATAAGTTCTATATGTTGTCGAAGGCTTTCACAGCCAGAGTTCATTAGCTGCTGTAGATTTTCTGGGATGTGTAGCCGTGGTCTTGGCATCCTCAGAGATGGAGTACTCTCTGTGTCAAGGTGAGAAGAAAATGGTAGGCAGTAAATGTCTACCTACTGCCTACCATTTTCTTCTCACCTTGACACAGAGAGTACTCCATCTCTGAGGATGCCAAGACCACGGCCACACATCCCGGAAAATCTACAGCAACTAATAGACGTTATCTCATCATCCCCAGATGTATATCAGTAAATCTTTTTAACATTAAGGCTGCACCGGATTGTCTTCAGTTTTGATGGTAGGCCAAAAGTTTGGGGTGGTGTAGAAATAGTGACAAAAAATATGTGGATTATGCAAATATACGGGGATTGATGTGCTGTTAAAGCCGCTGGGAAAAGTCCCAGTGGGTTGGTGACCTAGAGGTCAACCTTCCCCATTTGGGAGGGTTTCCAGCCTCCAGGTGGTGACTGGAGATCCCCTGGAATTACAACTGATCTCCAGGGGAGAGTGATCAGTTCACCTAGGGAAAATGGCCGCTTTGGGAGATGGGATGCATGGCATTATACCCCACTAAAGTCCCTCCCCTCCCCAAACTCCGCCCTCCTCAGGCTCCACTCCCCAAAATGTCCATTTCCCAACCTGGAGCTGGCAACTCTACCACTGGGGCTACCCTGGGCCCAAGCAATGGGTGGCTCTTGTCCTGTGCGAGGAGGGTAGGTGTCCCTTCAGACTGGTGGGAGATTGCTCATCCTCCCTTTTCTCTCAGGGGCAGGGCCCTTTTCGCTTTCCAGTCCAACCCTTAGGGGTACCATTCCCCAGGTGGGGGTGGGGAAATCCCCCCCTTTACCGGGCTCCTGCCCACCTCCGGCCAGATGGTCGGCAGAAGGAAATTCCCCCCATCCCAATGCTGTGCATGACATGCTGACGTCATCTGGAAGTGCTGTCTCTGTGTTGGTGACATTGTGTGTGTGGGGGGGTGACACTCTGCTTTTTAGGCAAAACATTATGGTTTGAGGCCATTTTTACTATAGAGCCGATGTCACTTCCAGGTGATGTCAGTGCATTGTGCAATGTCCCTGCCCACCCTGGGAACACCCCCCCCCAAATCCCCACACCAAAGTGACAAAGGGGCCTGGCAACCCTACCACCCTTCAAATATATGTGTATTTTCCCATCCTATTTCGTGCCACTTGTCCTTGGCTGTTCTTCGTTCTTTTCTGTTTCTGCATTAATCTTAAGAATATCTCCGGCCAGTCAGAAATCTTGTGCAGGAAAGAAGCTCATTCAGAAGCTATGTAGCCAGTCATATTTTGCACCATGGTGATGCCACTGGTGGAAAACAAAGTCTATTGAGAGGGAGGGCAATGCTTCTTGGATTAATTATATGAAATGTCCCGGCCAATTTGGGATCATGGGATGGTGTTACTATGCTGCACAGACAATCAAATTTGGCTATAAGATGTAGATTAGAGTATATACATGGAATGGTCACAGGCAGAGTGCAGTCTGGATCAGAGTTTCACCCGTCTAAAAGCATGGATTTAGAAGGGTGTATCTCTGCTCAGGGCTACAATGCACGATGTTCCTCTACATGCCCTCCAAGTTCTGCCCCCCCCCCCGTTATTTTGAAGTTTAGTAAACATTTGGATTGAGCAGAGACATCCTGTCTGGAAATGCATCCATTCACGAATCACCACGAACTACCACAAACTGCTTGAAATTTCATGGAAAGTTTGTGCCAGTTGACCTGACATGAATTGGAATTCGCAAGCTATGAACCGCCCAAAATCCATCATAAGCTTTAGTTTGTGAGCCGGTTCATGTCCATCCCTAGCTGTGGCACTATGGGCTCCACATTGGGGAACCCTGGTCTATTTCAATACCATCAGTAGCATGAAGAATCAACCTTGCTCAGGATGGAACCAGCCCGGCATGCATGGTGCATCCTTAAGAGAGGGATAATTTCAGATCCTTTCAGTGCTAGTGTGCCAGCAGCACCATTTTTGGAGTGACAAACGAGGCTCTGGAGTGACTGATTGCTAGACATGCCGAGAAGTACATTATTATATCAATGTACTTTGCTTTCTCTCCTTCAGTTATGTTCGAGGCAAATTTCTGACTGAAATGCCTCAGTGTCTTGAGCATAGTACCATGGCGAGCAGTTTTGCACATTTGCAATAGTAATTTGTGCCACAGAGCCAGGCTGTTGACTTGTTGCAGCTTGTGGCTGCTTCTGCCCAATCTGAGAATATAATCATCTCATTTACTAGAGAAGAGGCAGTATTCCCCAAGGTCATGGCTGAGTTGTTCAACTGACTGGCTGGTAAAAGTCAATCATGGAATCATTTGCAGTTGGTGCCCTCTTTGCACCTGCCTAACATAATTAATCCTTGAAACGACGCTCCGTCTTTTTTATACATGTGTATAGTCGGAGGTACCTATTTGAGAAATGATCGCAAGAATTCATTGCAAGGTTAGATGTGTTCATGGGCAGACCCGGAAGGCATCCCTAAGTAGAAAGTCTCAACTAAAAAAAAATAAATCAAATAGACTTTGGACTTTTTTCTATGAGATTAGATGGATTGCAAGGGACTATGTGTAAACAGCCAAATTGTGCATGAAAGCAATGCAGTGCTGCACACTGTACACATCTGAATTCCCTCAAACGCATCTAAATAGCTTGCCAAATTATCAACTCCATGCTAATGAATGGCAAGAAGAATGTGAACAGAACAGGCAGGTGACTGAGCATGACTGCCGATTACCAACCCTTTTCTGTCCAATAGAAAGCCAAATGGGAAAGTTGACACCTCATTCTTTACCTAGTTTATTGATTAATTAATTTAATGTATGCCCTATCTTTTCCCCCACTGGGGAATCAAAGTGGCTTCCATTATTCTCCTCTCCTCCATTTTATCTTATTATTCATTTATATATATATTTATAAACTGCCTTTCTCCCCAGTTGGGACCCAAACTGGGTTACATCATCCTCCTCTTCTTCATTTTATTCTCACAACAACGCTGTGAGGCAGGTTAAGCTGAGAGGGTGTGACTGGTCCAAGGTAACCCACCGAGCTTCCATGGCACGAATAGGGATTCAAACATAAGAACAGAAGAGAAGCCATGATGGATCAGGACAAGGGCCCATCCAGTCCAACACTCTGTGTCACTCGGTGGCCAAAACCCAGGTCCCATCAGGAGGTCCACCAGTGGGTCCAGAACTCCAGAATCCCTCCCACTGTTGCCCCCCAATGCTCCCTCTAAGCTGTGGAGTCTTGTGAACAAAAAATCAACTTTGTGAGTTACTGGCATTAAAGTCGTGAACGAGCGATTTAGCTACTACATAAATTAGTTTGCTCTGGAGGCATCCTTCCTGAGCTAAGACAAAAATATGTGAGCCGGAGGCTAAACAACTGTGAGCTAGCTCACACTAGCTCATCTTAGAGGGAACACTGCACCCCAAGCAGCAAGAATACAGAGCATCACTGCCCCAGACATAGTTTCCCATCTATACTTTGCGGCTAATAGCCACTGGTAGACCTCTGCTCTGTATGTTTAGCCAATCCCTTCTTGTAGCTGTCTATCCTTGTAGCTGCCACCACTTTCTGCAGCAGTGAATTTCACATGTTAATTACTCTTTGGGTGAAGAAGTACTTCCTTTTATCTGTTCTAAGCCTACTGCTTATTAATATCATCGAGTGCCCACAAGTTCTTGTGCTATGAGAAAGGGAGAAAAGGACTTCTTTCTCTATCTTCTCTACCTGGGTCTCCCAGATTCTAATCTGACACTCTTAACTGGCTCTCATATTGGTTTGAATCACTTGCTCGAACATGGAAGCGTGCCAGGTGACCTTGAGCCCATCAGAATCTCATAGCCTAACCCTCCCACGCAACAACCCTTTGAGGTAGGTTAGGCTTAGCGTCTGGCTTGCCCAGGTCACCCAGTAAGCTTGCACGGCAGAGTGGGGATTCAAACCTGGGTCTCCCTAGTCTGATGTTTAACCTCTACACCCCACTGGCTCTAGCGTGCTGCTCTCTGCAGCAGTTGATGACACTACATTACAGCTGCAATCCTAAAAGCACTTTCCTTGGAATAAGCCCAGTTCAATAACATGGGACTTACTTCCAAGCAAACCCATTTAGGATTGCTCCGTACAGCATGTTAGAAAGGAAAGGACAGGTAACTCAGCCTGGTCTTTTGTGCATTTTTTTTTAAAAGAAATCTAGTTCTGCCCAAAATAGAATATAAAATAAAGAAGGATCAATAGTGAAATTTCCTATGAAACTCCTGTTAAAAAAAAAACCAAAACCCACAACAACCCTAAAAAGGAAAAAAAATTCAAAAGCTAACCCATAATTAACACAGGTAGATGACTGAATGCCAGTTTTCAAGGACTTCATATTCAGATAGATTTGAATATTTTTTCTCTCTCATTACATTAGTATATTTTTTTTAAAAAATCCTAAGAATAATCTGTGCATAATCAGGCTGAGAAGTACCTTGATGTGAGTATTATGCATAATTTAAAATTATCTTGATAGCTATTGTTAGATTTCTTTTTCAACCTTTTCTCTGTTTATTGAAAAAGTTCTCCCGGCATATTGTGGAGAGACATGAACAAGGCTATTGATGTGAATAGAATGTAACAAAAGCTATTTGCGGGTCAATTAAACCCATTCATCAGAATATCAGCATGGACCTAAAATATTTATAGAAGTCTTATTCATGAGGGTAAGAAATCATTAATTGGTGATTAACAAAAGACTGTAATAAGGAATTCAGATCTGTGTGCGAGGGGGTTTATTTAAAAGCCCATTTTGAACCAGCAGAATTAGAAAACAAAATGGAGACAGTTTAGTTCTGCTTTGGGCGTACACAAAACTGAATTCACGGCTTCCACAAATGCAGAGGTCATATTTACCACCTCTGGTTACCAATCTCCAGGTGGGGCCTGGAGATATCCCAGAATTACCACTGATCACCAGACCATTGTTCCCCTGGAAGAAATTGTTAGCAGTCAGCAGTCAGACCCCTCCTCTCGGAGAGGGGCAGTTTGTAGCTCATAGAGGCAGAAGCACCTCTCCATATATCACCCCAAAATTCATAAGTGCAGGACACTACTTGGCCCAAAATGAGACAAAATGGATTCCAATCAGAAAAATAAGCCTGGGCAAGCATTTTGGAAGGTGTGTCAGCGCGGCTGGCTGGCTAATCACCCCTCCACACCTTGGAGAGATGCATAATTTTGGGACAATGGCTCTCGCAGAATCTATTGAGTCACCTTTGGACTAATCACATCATGTCCAACCTTACTTCCTCTTCACCCTCTTACCCTAATTAAATGACAGTTAATCAATGCTTAATTCTATTCACCTAACTCATTAGCCTTCCTGCTTGGTGCTTGTAGGGTCATCAAACCTCTCCCACATTATTGTCCACCTCAGAAAAACACATTAAGCTATTTTTTTTCCTGGCAAATATGTATGTTTTCCCCTATATCTGGAGCACCCTGCTTCGTTTTTCTGGCAAATACGTAATACCCACCCCAGGGTATGTTTTGCCCTATATCTGGAGCACCCTGCTTCCCAGCAGTGTATGTGTGCGTTGGATCCTCCACATACACCCCCACTTTGTGGGGCTCTCTTTTCTCATGAAATGCAGGCTGTTTTGCTGCTTCCATGGACCTTCTTCAAGACCAGTAATTACCACCCTTCCTTAAAACTACTCTCCCCTTTCCTCCCTGTTTTTTCTCTTAGCCAGCTCTCTGTGTGTGTTTATTGTGTGCATTTAGTTCTATTCTTTCTCTTTTTAATAACAACATTTCTGGTTGAATGTTTGCCTGGTTTATTTCAAGAGTTTTCTTAAGGGAAAAATCACTGTATACATAGGTAGAGAATCCCAGATACCGCTCTCACTCTGTCTCCTTAAAGCTAATTCCGCCAACTAATTAGAAAACCACCTATTTTGGTATCAAAATGGCTGCTTCAGAGGGCTGATTCCATAGCAACACATTCCTGCCACTCTCTGCAAACTCCACCCTCCCTAGGTACCACCCCCAAATCTCTCAGAATTTCCCAAACTGAAGATGGCAATCCTAACCTTCCTACAAGGATTCCAGCATCCCCCAAAACTTACTGTTGAGGGCCAGAGTTTCTACCAGATCAATTTGCCATATGGCAAAGATGGCTGCGGCAAGAAGGAGCAATAATCAAACTCAAATCACCTTTGCTCTCCTGTGCAAGCAGCCTGAAGCTTGATCTACTCATGCAAGTGTGACGAGATGATTTTTAACCCATTACCCCATCTTGCTGCAATCTCACATCAGCCACCTTTACACAGGTGCAGAGGGCGCCAGAGGATAGGAGTAAAAATTGCTTCATTGTGACTAAGGCCCTGTCCACACGAGGGGTTTTGGGCCGGGAGTGGGCCGGATCGGGGCCGTAGCAAATGGCCGCCATCCCACTGCAACATCTGGGCAGCGTTGTGCACCCGTCCCCGATCCGGCCCTTCCCCCAATGAAACACATCAAAAATGAACCACCTACCGAGGTGGTTAATCCACGACGGCCGCATCAATGCCGGCCGTGGGATCGCCGGCCCGTCTTTCTGCCGGCACATCCTTGGCTCCTGCCTGAACTGCGCATGCTCAGACATGCGCAGTTCAGCAGTCTCCTGTTCCCCTCCGTCGCTTCCCCCGGCATCTGATCGTGCCGGGGAGGGAATGCGCCACGGCGCAGGGGATCAATGTGATCCTGCCGCAGTGTGTGTTTTTTGGTGCGGCTTTCAGAAGCCACGCTTCAGCCCGTTCCTTTCCGCCCCGTGTTGCAGGGGCCTAAGTATACCAGATCTCCTGCTTTGGTGTGAGAGCTCATGCCAACAGCCTGATGACCTTGCTGTTGCTTGGTATATCAGCAGGGGGGAATGGGGGGGGAATGGGAGTTCTCCCTGGTATCATGACAACACTTCTGGCATGAACCAGCAGTGACCTCAGTGTGTCAGGGTGATGCTCTAGCATCCACCCGAAACCTAAGAGTTTTGGGTGCATGCTAGAGCATTACCCCAACATGTTGACATCGATTTCAGTCCATGCCAGAAATGATGTTGTGACGTGGGGGACACTGGATGGGCAGGTCCCCACCCCCAAACTCTCCCACCAGGAGGGCTGCCATCCTCCAGGTGGGGACTGGAGATCTCCCAGAATAACGACTGATCTCCAGATGACAGAGATCTGTTCCCTGGAGGAAATTACCTTTGGAGTCTGGAATCTATGGCATTATGACCTGCTGATGTCCCTCCCCTCCCCTCCACGAACCCCATCCCCATCCCCAAAGTCTCCATGAACTTCCTAACCCAGATTTGGCAACTCTACCCGCCAGTTGTCAGCCTCAGGTTGGCGGGCCTAAATGTGACTATCAGATTGATTCAGAGTTCCATATATGCTCAGATAGTGGATGTATGTCTTCCATACCCTTGGGCTGTCATTCACTTTGATAGAGCCCGCCAGTCTGCACTTTCAAAAAAAATAGGAACATCAGCTTCCTCTGTTGACATCACCATGGAAGCCATTTTGTTTGGGAGCACCATGCATCAGAAGAAGAAGAGGAAGAAGAGGAGGAGGAGGAGATTGGATTTATACCCCGCCCTTCACAACCCAAAGGAGTCTCAGTGCGGCTTACAATCGCCTTTCCTTTCCCCTCCCCACGATAGACATCTTTCGAGAACTGCTCGTGTGAGAACAGCTCTGAGAGAACTGTGGCTGACCCAAGGTGACACCAGCAGCTACATGTGGAGGAGTGGGGAATCAAACCCAGTTCTCCCAGATTAGAATCTGCGCTCCTAACCACTACACCAAGCTGGCACAACAGAGCAGAACTGGGGCACACATCATTACTGGAATATATTTTGAAATCCACTGTTCCTGGGGAAACAGCAATTTAAGGAGCTGATCCAAATATATAAGGAAGGTTCATGTTGTTGCAAAAAAATATTAAATACATACCTGCTATTATGCATTCAAAGGGATTCCTAGGGCAGACATTTAATTGTGACATTCAAGAGTAATTTTTGACAGGGTACAGATTCCATGCTCAGCTTCTCTATACTTTTCAAATTCAAAGTGTAGGTCTCCTATGAAAAGTTCAAATAACTTTAATGGATTTGAAGTCACTGGAGACATCTTTATAGTCAGCAATTACTGGGTTTAAAAAATATGAAAACAAGTTCAATTTGTATGGAATGGTAGACAGCCTTCCTTTGAAATCAGGTAAATGTTCTGTTAAGTGGTCGCCTTTACCAAGAAAAAGAAAATTAAATACAGTTGTAGAAAGCATCACAAAATTACACCCACTCCCCCCCCCCCCATGCAGGTATTTTCAATTCAGCTTTTCGGTTAATAAACATCCTTTTTGCTTTTAACAACAATTCTCCCAAAAAGGCCGTTCGTCCTTATTTTGTACAATTAAAAGTACATTAGCGATATAGAGGTATTAATTTGCAGATATGGTTACTAATTGCTTAAATATTGAGCTCCAAAACTACACGCCAGCCCTGAGAAAGGATAATTGGTTCTTGCCACTGGAAAAAAAATTGTATAATAAAAAACTTGAAAGGGCTGTCACTTTTCATATAACAAGCAAAAATCTCAGAATATTTGAAAAATATTCTGAAAGAAAGTGTCTTGGGGCTTTCTTAATGAGAATGAATGCGGTTTGAAAAGATCAAATAATATCCACATATGTCAAATACAGGTTTCTAATAACAGTTAGAGATAATGAATAAAATTAAAGTAGGTCATTTGAAGTCAGTTTGGATCCAATAGGAGGCATACCACTTAATATCTGCTTGTTAAAGTATAATTAGGAGCATTTGGTATTTACCGAAAAAAAATCAGTTATGAGAGATAATAATAAAACATTAAGATGAGATACTTTCCCTATCCTTTAATTTTTGCTGGCATTTTGTTTTATTAGCATTTCAGCAGTAAGTGGGCATGTAAATATGTTGGTATTATAATAAGTAGGGTAGTGATGAATATTAGTAATACAACAGTGTTGTTTTCTTTTAATTTCCTGAGGGTGGTAGTTTTTTAGTAGATGTCATTTTTTTAAAAAAGATGCAAAAGCAGACATCTCGCTTTAGAGACAAAAATCAAGCTAGGGTAATATTTGAACTTAGAGATCTACTGACAGTCTGGGATTGAAACTCTTCTAGAATTGTTGTTCAGTCGCACAGTCGAGTCCAACTCTTCGCAACCCCATGGACCAGCTCCCGCCAGGCCTTCCGGTCTTCCGCCGTCCTCTGAAGTTTGCTCAACTTCATGTTCGTTGCATCGATGACACTGTCTAACCATCTCATCCTTTGCCATCCCCGTCTTCTTTGACCTTCAATCTTTCAATTCTTCTAGAATACTTACAGGTATATATAAATCCACCAAAATAAACAACACCGCATGTTCAGACATATAGTCAAGAAGAATATTTGGGAAAATATTGGCTTTAGGTAAGCCCAAGACATGTGAGTAGACAGATTTTGTTATACTTCACTGAGAATGACAGACCTTCATTTCATAGCACAAACTGATGTAGATCTTCTAATCAGTTTTTCAGTTGTTTCTCATGCATGGGGCTGAGAGAACTCTTGACAGAAACTGCTCTTTTTTTCAAGAACAGCTGTGCCAGGGTTATGGCTTGCCCAAGGTCATCCAGCCAGGTGCAAGTGGAGGAGTGGGGAATCAAACCCGGTTCTCCCAGATTAGAGTTCGCGCACTTAACCACTACACCAAACTGGCTCTCTTTGGGGGTGGATCCAGGAGAGGGCGGGGCTTGGGGAGGGGCCTCAACACACTACAGTGCCATAGAGTCCACCCTTTCAAGCAGCCATTTTCTCCAGGGGAGCTTATCTCTGTCAGCTGGAGATCAGTTGTAAAAGTGGGAGATCCCCAGGCCCCACCTGGATGCTGTAGCAACCCGAGCAGCGGTGTTAGGAAAGTCATGTAATGAATAAATATACACTGCAAGAAAGTTTTGTAAATCAATGTGTTCTGTTTATAATTAACATTCTGTAAAGTGCATTGTGTATTCTTATAACATCCTAATCAGGTATATATATTCAGTACATTCAATATAACAATAACATACAGGTCATACAATATAACAACTACCAGTCAATTTTGCATCAGTATTTTATATTGAATGCACTTTATAGAATGTTAATTATAAACAGAACACATTAAGTTACAAAACTTTCTTGCGGTGTATATTTATTCGTTACCTGACCCACCTGGAGGCTGGCGACCCTAATCATAAGGTGGTCACGATTCTACATTCATTACGCACAGGGCTTTTTTTGTAGAAAAAGCCCAGCAGGAACTCATTAGCATAATAGGCCAAACCCAACAGCAGGAACTCATTAGCATATTAGGCCACACCCCTGACAGCAACACTCATTAGCAAGGGTGTAGACTTTCCAATTTCCCGGGGGGGGGCTGGGGCTCGACCAGAGGCATTGCTTTGCTAGGAGCAAGGGTGGCTCCCGGGGGAGGCTGAGTACCTTCCTGAAAATTTCGGCGGGGGCTCACGCCCCGCCGCCCCCACGAAGATTACGCCTATGCTCATTAGCATATTAGGCCACACCCCTGTGTTACCAGAAGTGTGGTCATCCAGCCACACCCACCTTTTGCTTCTTATTCTGTTTACCTTGTTTGTTGTCCAAACCCAGGGCTTTTTTTTGTAGCAGGAACTCCTTTGCATGTTAGGCCACACACCCCTAATGTAGCCAATCCTAATGAGTTCCTGCTGTTGGGTGTGGCCTATTATGCTAATGAGTTCCTGCTGGGTGTGGCCAACTCAGGAGCCAGCCGGAACTCCGTTCCTGTGCGTTCCTGCCCCAAAATAGCCCTGAATTTACGCACAATAATTGGGATGAGCAGTTTACAGCCACCAAATTCCCTATTCTGTCTCCCTGTAGTTCCTTTCCTAGCTTTCTGGGGCCTTCCTTGTGGACTGGAAACTTAGAATTTTGTATCCCTAATTCCCCCTCACCCTGACCTGGATAGCCCAGGCTAGCCCAATCTTGTCAGCTCCCAGAAGGTAAGCAGGCCCAGCCTTCGTTGGTATTTGCATGGGAGACCACCAAGGAAGTCCAGGGTCATGATGCAGAGACAGGGAATGGCAAACTGCCTCTGAACATCTCTTGCCTTGAAAACCCTATGGGGTCACCATAAGTCAGCTGCAACTTGATGGGACTTTCCTCCACCACCACTTTTGGATATTACTGTGACACTTCAACCACTGCTTCACATCAGCTCTCAGATCTACAATGGCCCTGATCACACGGAGCATTAGCCACGCTAGAGAGACGGAAGATAGGCGGATTTTCCGGGCGCGATCTCACCGCCACGTCTGGGAAGCGTAGAGCTCCTGTGGCTCAACCGAGGCTTCCCGCCGAAGATGCGCGGCAAAAAACTAGTACCTCGGAGGTACTAGTTTCCGGAAACCGTGGGGCAAGGGTGGGCGTCTGATCGTGTTTCCGGTGGCATCCGGCGCCCGCCCATGCCCCATTGCGAAAAGGTGTTTCCCCCCCCGAAGTCTCCAGGGATGCGCACAAGCACCCAACGGGGCATGCACAAACTTCAGGTTAAAAAAAACAAAACACAACCCCGTTTGCCATGCCGCGCCGCTTCTTTGGCACGTCGTGTGATCGGCATCTCCCCCCTAACCACGGGACCTCGACGAGACCGCGAGGGGACGCCTGATCACGCTGTTGCGCATTATTTCACTGCAGGGCAAACAGCCACGCCTCCCCCCCGCGATATCCGGCCCGTGTGACCGGGGCCAATGCTGACTTCTCATGAACACATGAAACTGCCTTCCACTGAATCAGACCCCTGGTCCATCAAAATCAGCACTGTCTACTCAGACTGGCAGCAGCTCTCCAAGGTCTCAGGCGGAGGTCTTTCACATCACCTTCTACCTGATTCTCTTAACTGTAGACACCGGGGATTGAACCTGGGACCTTCTGCACATCAAGCAGATGCTCTACCACTGAACCACAGCCCCTTCTTGTGAAGCTATGCTAATTGGCAGTTTCCTATTTGGAAAGGCGGGATATCAATATAAATAAATAAATAAACCAGTTTTGTGAAGTGGTTAAATGCGCAGGCTCTAATTTGGGAGAACCGAGTTTGATTTCCCACTCCTCCACTTGCACCTGGCTGGATGACCCTGGGCAAACCATAGCTCTGTCAGAGATGTCCTTGAAAGAGCAGTTCTCTCAGAGCTCTTCAGCCCCACCAACCTCACAGGGTGTCTGTTGTGGGGAGGGAAAGGGATGGGAGTTTGTAAGTTGCTCTGAGACTCTGAGTGAAGGGCGGGGTATAAATCCAATCTCTTCTTCTTCATCTTCTTTTGTTTCAAAAAATGAAAGGTTAGTGTATCGTATCCACGTTCTTGAGAAACATATCCTCTCTGTCAAATAGGGCTTTTTTAATATCAAGGACTACGTATGATCTATAGCAGAGCATATAATGACAGTCAAGTGAGCCAACACAATAGGCGCACTACATTATCAAACTTCATGCTTTGCAAAAGTGCTGTAGGATACCTTGAGTATGAAAAGCCATACATCAAAAGAAATTCCATTTGATTCTATATGAAGCCTGAGTTCTGCAAATACATATTCAACATACTGGGGGAAAATACCCGTGGCTTTCCTGCAGTGGTATCTAGTGTTCAGCAATTTTTAAAACAGACTTTCATATATTTTTTTGTCTCCTGCAAGTCATAACTTTGTGATGAAATGTATCACAACAACCATTTAGAAGCAACAGTATTGAGAAGGATGACCATTCATTTCAGTATTACCCATCGACTAAAGAGCCAGTCTGAATAGCCTCCCATTCAATCCACATGCCATTTTATTTCCCTGCATCAGCTAGAATTACCACCACAATTTCATTTAGGCAAAACGTGAAGCAAGATTTAAGGCTGTTCCTCAGGCAAAAACATCAGAAAAATGTGGAGAACATGAAAGTGTTTTGATACAATGTGCACAAATTCTCGAAGAGTTCTATGCTTCCATTGGTGCTCACCAGATTTAGTCTAAAGTAAAATTCATAAGAGCATAAGAAGAGCCCTGCTGGATCAGATTAAGGGTCCATCTAGTCCAGGATCCTGGCTCACACAGTGGCCAACCAGATCCTCTGGAGGGCCAACAACAGGGTATGCTGCCTCCTGGCTCTGGGATTCAGAAGTTGACTGCCTCTGAATGTGGAGGTTCCCTTTTGTCACCATGGCTGGTAGCCACTAACAGACCTATCCTTCATGTATGAATTGGGAATACTGGAGTGGCAATAAATATTCACAAATATTCCAGATGTGATACATTTTCCAATTTCTTAGTCAACCTTTGAATGAGACCTTTAATGCAAAAATAATAATAATAATGCATGAAAGGTTTGAGTGGGAAATCAACATTTTTCAGCATTTGACAGTGGAATGCTCTGCAGACATTTCCTACATATTTAAATTCTGACTGGCTTCTAGGGTTGCCAGGTGCCAGGTGGGGTCTGGAGGTCTCCCACTTTTACACCTGATCTCCAGTTGACAGAGGCTGAGGACAGACTGGCAGTATGAAGCGCGAGGGAGGCGGGGCGAAAAGACCCAGACCAAGTTGTGCCCGGGATTCCCGGTCGCACTGCACCTACTGATGCGGAAGCATACCGGGGAGGAGCTGCAAGGGAGCGTTCGCACTGTTGTCCTGCCCCTGGCAGAGGCATGGCTGTAAGCGGTTTTTCCCCACTCCAGCGACATGCGCCTATGCACATAGGTGCATACAGGCAGCACCACAGCAATGCGGCTTGTTTGCAGCTTTTAGTATGCACACTTCCAGGAAGCGGGATCAACATGCCCTCCAGGGTTTGCTACGGCTTTCACCTGGTACTTTTTTAACGTGGTAGGGAATCGTCATAGGATGAGTTGAGTACAGCTGGGGAATACCTGACAGCTGTGTCTGTGTGAACCGGCCTCTTTAATCCATTCGTGAAACGTGCCTATATCAGGCCAAACTGCCAGTCTGAACTCAGCCAGAGATCAGCTCCCCTGGAGAACATGGCTGCTTGGAAGGGTGGACTCTATGGCGTTGTACCATGCTGAGGCCCCTCCCCAAACCCCGCCCTCTCCTGGCTCCACCCCCAAAGTCTCCAGGTTTTTTCCAGCCCAGACCTGGCAACCCTACTGGCTTCAGAAGCAGAGGCTGCAGTCCTAAGGATTCTTTCCTGGGCATAAGCCCCATTGAACAATGTGTGACTTACTTCTGAGTAACCATATTTAGGATGAAGAAGAGTTGTTTTTTATACCCCACTTTTCTCTACCCTAAGGAGCTGCGGTGGCTCAAGTGGTTAAGATGCTGAACTGCAGGCTGTGGAAGGTCGGTAGTTCAGCAGTTCGAGACCCGAGTGTGCCACGTGACGGAGTGAGCTCCCGTCTCTAGTTCCAGCTCCTGCCAACCAAGCAGTTCGAAAGCAAGAAATTGCAAGTAGATAAATAGGTACCACCTCAGTGGGAAGGTCACAGCATTCCGTGCGCCTTGGTGTTTAGTCATGCCGTCCACATGACCACAGAAACGTCTTCGGACAGCGCTGGCTCTTCGGCTTTGAAATGGAGATGAGCACCGCAACCCTAGAGTCAGACTCGACTGGCTTTCGAGCAAGGGAACCTTTACCTTTAAGAAGTTTCAAAGCAGCTTACAATCACCTTTCCCTTCCGCTTCCCAGAACAGGTACCTTGTGAGGTAGGTGGGGCTGAGAGAGCTCTGAAAGAATAGTTACTAGCCCAAGGATTATTCCCCAAATCTCCTAAACTGTAAAATGTCATCATGACTGGTTCTTTAATGACATAACATGGAGCAGTTGGCCTCAAGCTGTGGATTTTGCAAGGTGGCAGCAGTTGGCGCCGCCGTCTGACCTCGTCCCAGTTTCACGGTCTGCCAGTAGCTTCCCTCCCACTCTGAAACTGGAACTTCTCTCCTCATTTCCCAGGCATCTTTAAAGAAAGAGAAGGCTTGTGGGGGATGCACGGTTTGCCATACTGTCTTTTACTGGAGACTGTGGCCTGTCCTAGGCTGCGGTCAGACATGCCTTTAGAGCCGACATAGTTGCAAATGCCTGATGAATCTAAAGTGCATGATCTGACAGCAACACCTGGGAACATTCACGCAGTCATCGGTACCCCATGCTGCCCCACCTTAGAAGTGGAATTAAAAAACACTGGGGAAAGTCCGGTCCTAACACTTACTGATGGGCCACAGACAGATTTTCCCTAGTCTGACTGCTCAAGCATGTTCCCAAGCCGTCAGGATGGTCTGCTCATTCTATCCCGACTCGGTGCTGATTTTTCCCCTCACTTAGTAGTGTGCACATAACCGCATACCCCATTGGGAACCCTCCGTGCGGAGGTTCAATTCCTCATTTATATGCATGGGAAACAAAAGGCAAAGAAAAAACACACTTGCCCAAGGTGGTGTCTGATCCCACAGTGATGGGCTGAGTCCACAGCACAAAAGGATGTGTGATTGTGGGACTGTGAGTCAAATTCCTCTGGAGGAAATGGGGCGCTTCCCCTCCAGGCCAAATGGCACATCTGACCGCAGCTCTACTGTCTATAGTTTGCTGTGGGTTAGATCCTATTGTGCAATTTTTGTATCATTTAATGTGTCGTGTTAACACTCATGCTCTGCTTCACTTCTGGGTTGGGTTTTGGTTTTTTTTTTTACTTCTGGTTGCTTCTACAACCCAAATCCTATTTCGTTGTTCATTGAATGTCCTATCTTGTTTATTGTACTGACTCACACTTGTGGAATCCGCCCTGAGTCCCAGTGAGAAAGGTGGAATATTAATAAGCAAATAAAGATGGCTGAGAACAGGGAGGGAAGCAGGAAGTCCGTGTAGGGTGGGTGTTGACAGAGGTGATGACAAGAGGCAATGGCCAGGAGAGGCATTTTGAGGAGAACCTTGGACTGCTGGGGGAAGGAGGAGGCAGATGGAAATTCTAGTCTGGAACCAATTCTGTATGTATAAATACCATGTGAATTTCATATGAAACCACACTTCATGTGTACAGAAAATTCACAGCAAAAAAAAAAGACAGCCGGCAAATTGGTGGTGGTGGTGACGGTGACGACGACGATGAATTATCACAGTCAGATATTTGACGGGTAGATGATGTTCTACAATTCAAGATCTAGCCAAGGTCTTCGGAATTGCAGACGTATCTTTGCAGGATTCTTGCTATTCCAAGCAACAGTGTATTTTGGAGCTGAGCTGGTGTTATCTACTCAATGCCCAGAATGTCCAGGGTTTTTTTGTGTGTGAGAGAGTTCTAGGCCCTGCTCCAAGAGTTCCAATGACAACTGCCATGATGGTCACCTTCTTCTCTCAGAGGTGCTCTAACTCTATTCGTAGGTCTTGGTATTTGCAATCTTCTCCTGTTCTTTCTTTTCTTTTCTGCTTTCTCCTGGGATTGCAGTGTCAATGATCCAAACATTATTAGGTGTGTTATGCTTTGGGAGTTTATCTGTTTGCAATTTGAAATCCCAAAGAATTTTTGTTTCATCATTCTCCATGGTCTTGTCTGGTTTGTGCGCCCATGACCTTTTGGCTGATGGTAAAGGCCTACTTCGTGTAAAGATTCCAGTGCAACATAGCTACAACTCTATTGTGATGTTCTTTATAGAGCAATCTGACCATGTGGTCAAATGTTTCATCCTTAGTCTTGCAGATTCAACATTTGCTGTCATCACTGGTCTTCTGAATCTTAGTTTTTCATGTCAAGAGCCTCCTCTTGGGCAGCTAGAATCAGTCCTTCTATTTTCTTCTTCGTGCCCATTTTGGAGCCACTTACAGGTGTTTTTGTTACCAACTTTATTCTCTGTGTCTTCATATATTGCCCATGCAAGTGCTTTTGTTTCCAGTTATCAAAGTGAGTTTTGATTTCAGTCTTTTTGTAATCTCCTTTGGTTTCTGTAACTTTAAATTAGACTTCCTTGTAGAAGGAAGCTTCTCTTTGCTTTTCTTGCTGTAGTCATTCAGTACTCATTTTTCTTCTTCAATTGCTTGCTTAACTTTCTTTCTTTTCTTTTTTTTGGTAAACAAATTTTATTTTTCTCAGGAATACAACATATAAAATTAAATCATTTCATTCTATCAATTGTCTACCCCATTCCCAATTCCTCCCCTCCCTCCAGTGGCTTCCCGCAATGCTTCCACCCCTGCTCCAAATTACTTTATACCATCAACTATATCAATTTCTTGTCATTACAATCTAAAGATAACATCATTTGACTTAATATTGATCTAAACATATTAAGTTTTGTTTCACATCCCAGTTCTTTTCCAGATATATTTTAAAGTCACTCCATTCTTGAAAAAACACGTCGTCTTCTTTATTATTCAACTTCTTCGTAATTTTATCCATCTCTGCCATGAACAGAACTTTTTGTATCCAGTCTTCAATTTCTGGCACTTTCTCTGTTTTCCAAAATTGTGCATAAATCATTCTCGCTGTTGTGATTAAGTACCAGAATAAAGTCTTTTTAGTTGTATTGACTTCTTCCATTTTCAGTCCCAAAAGCAGAATTTCCGGTGCCTTTTTGAAAGAGCATTTCAGAATTTTTTGCATTTCTTTGTGGACTTTTGTCCAAAAGTCAACTGCTTTCTCACAAGTCCACCACATATGATAAAATGAGCCTTCATGGCTCTTGCATTTCCAACACTTATTTGACATATTCTGGTTCATATTTGCAATTTTTTTCGGAGTCATGTACCACCTATACAGGCTTGCTTAACTTTCAAGAGACCTCTTCCACCTAATTTTCTGGGTCATAATTTTCTTGGTAATAATCCTTCTCCCTCCTCCTCCTCCTCTTCTCCTCCTCTTCCTCCTTAAGATTTTTACCTTGCCTTTTTGTTCCCATATGGCCACCAAGGTGACTTGCAGGAAGGGAAGAAGGAGGGATCATTGAGAGAGTGCCAAATGAAATAAAAATGGTCTTCACCAGCTGGCAGAAGACGGCAACAGAAGGGGAGAGGTGAATCTCCCTGGGGAGAGAGTTCCAGAGTTATCATGGCACTACTGAGAAGCAGTGTTCCTGCTAAACTGCACTAGTGTGTGCTGGCACACAAATATTTAGCCCTTTGTGCACAGATTTGTGGCTCAGCACAGGGCTGCCATTGCCTTTCCCCCCCCCCCACCACTTCAGGGGAATCTTTGCCAGAGCAAGGCACTCAGTGTGTCATCAGTGTTATATTGCACAGGCCAATGGAGGTGTGGTGGAGCACGTGGGAGGGCCTGCCCCTGTCCCCCGTGGCACACATGCACACATGTTCTGCCTCACCTCCCTCATGCTGACTGCTTTCTGCCTGACGCCTATTCCTGTGGTGTGTTTGTCCTTCTAGGGATGAGGCAATGGTGGCAGGCATCCCCTCTGCATGAAAGGTGAGTTGCCTGCTCCCCACGAGCCTTTCTATCGGCTTCCGTGCGCTCAAAGGTTTTGATGGCCTTCTGCTGCGAGAGCAGGGAAAGACTTCTCAGGTTCCAGGTCTAAGCTCAGCCCACTGTTATTATGTCCACACACGCACACACACATCGATCCCTATGTGTTTTAATTCAAGGGATCGTGGAATCTGTGCAGCATTTTTTAATGTTAAGAAACCCCTCTTAATCACCGAAATGTCAAAAAGATTTGGAATGAATGTTGGCAACATAATTCTGCATTTTGACCTTTGAACAGCTCAACCCCTATACCCGGTTGTAAGAGAAGGAGAGAGAGAGAAAATTTAAAGGGTTTTGCGGTGTAATGGCTGAAGGGAAGCATCTGGTTTCATGTGAATAGTATGTCTACAGTAATGTTATGACTTTGGTGGATTAGCAGGATTTTAAAAAATCCGAAGCAACGAAATAACCTAGCTTTGGCAATACTCCACCATCTGAGTGTGAATAGTTTTTCCACTTGGTTGTGGTCACCCAGTTTAGGTTTCTAGGCCAACTCTGTCCCCTGTTGTTGCAGAAGGAGTGACTCTGCTTTCTAGGCATGGCACAGCAAGAGTCAGGGAAAGTTTCCAGCAAAACTCATGCATTTAGTGGTTGGTGATCTCTTCCTCTGCTTTTCACCAGGGCACCCTGACTCTCACCTAGACAGGCCAGGATTTCTGTTCCCTGGAAGGCCAGATACTGAAGCTGAAGCTCAAATACTTTGGCCACCAAATGAGAAAGGAGCGCTCACTGGAGAAGAACCTGATGCTGGGAAAGATTGAAGGTCAAAGAAGACGGGGACGGCAAAGGATGAGATGGTTAGACAGTGTTATCAAGGCAAAGGACATGAAATTAAGCAAACTCCGGAGCACGACAGAAGACAGGAGGGCTTGGCGTGATGTGGTCCATGGGGTTGCGAAGAGTCGGACTTGACTGTGCGACTGAACAACAACAATTATTTATCAAATGCCATAAGATGGGTGTGTGTGTGCAATAAAACACACACCTAACTACAACCAATACCTGACCACCTAGAAGTAAGGCTGGTTTCAGGAGTCCACTCAGACTCTCAGCCAGCATATTCACAGGAAGCACAACAACTTTACCCAAAACAGATGTCTGCGGGATCAGCTGTGTCACTGGTCACCAGCACTTCTGTCTTGTATGGACTGAGCTTCAGTTTGTTCTACTTCATCCTGCCTAATGCTGATTCCGGCCCACGGTTGCCAGCTTCCTGCTGGGGGCGGCGATATCCCACTCTCTGGTCTCTTTGCCTACAGCAACTCAGCTGGGGGATGTGAGAGGAAATCCTCAGGTGAAATGGGAGTGCAATTGCTGTCTCCAGCGTAATGATGTCTCTTCCAGTGTGAGTGGAAAGTCATGTCGTCATGCTAGGTGATGCTGTAGTATTTGTCCAAAAATGCTATGTTTAAACCATAGAGTTCTGGACGAATGCTAGTGTGTCACCTCTGGTGCTATGATGTCACCTCCAGGTTGAGCCAGAAGTGATGTCATTATGTTAGGGATGCTAGTTTCCACCCCAATGGAAGTTCCCACTTTCTCCATCTTCTGCCAGTTGACAGGCCATGCCTGGCAATCCTGTTCAGTTCTACAGTATCCCTGAAATCAGACAAAAAAGAGAAATCGAGGTGGGCACCCGTCTTGGGCTGAAGTAGTAGAACAAATTTTGAGTCCAGTAACTTGAGACCCGAGTGTGCCACATGATGGAGTGAGCTCCCGTCTCTAGTTCCAGCTCCTGCCAACCTAGCAGTTCGAAAGCAAGAAATTGCAAGTAGATAAATAGGTACCACTTCAGTGGGAAGGTAACAGCGTTCTGTGCGCCTTGGTGTTTAATCATGCTGGCCACATGACCACGGAAATGTCTGTGGACAGCGCTGGCTCTTTGGATTTGAAACGGAAATGAGCACCACAACCCTAGAGTTGGATTCGACTGGCTTTCAAGCAAGGGAACCTTTACCTTTACTAGCATCTTTAAGACCAACAAAGGTTTATTCAAGGTATGAGCTTTTGTGTGCACACAGAAAAAGAGAAAGACAGTGCGATCTGCATACTGGTGACAACACCACACTCCAAATATCCAGGCAGCTACACCCAGTGGCTTCATATGTTGAGCTACACAGGAGAAAAGGAGGAAACTTGAAGTTTCCCCACAGGTCATAGGCCCTGGAGATGAACCACAGTCTCCTAGTATTACCTTCTAGAAACTGCAATCCAGAAAGGGTCACAACCAAAGGTACAGCAGAACATCCCAATTCCACCCTGGCTAAGTGACCTAAAGAAACCATGGCTGACCGTATTGAAAGCAGCTGATTCAAGAAAACACACTCCATCCTCCATCTTCCTGGTTTAATTTTAATTAATTAAATTAATTAATTTTAATTAATTCTGTAAATTGGGACATTTGAATAGAGCAAACATGTGATCTTCAGCTCAAGTGCTGGGGCTGAAGATCTGGCTTAGAGCTATAGGCGTTGCCATCTGAGTGCTAGCCACTGCAAGCCACGTATGGGCGTGAGACTGAGGGTGTGTTCAGACTTGCCATTTCAGCTGGCATAAACTGCTCTGGTTGGAACTGGAGCACTTTGATCTGGAAGAAACGCGATCACACTCACCTCCTGACTGCGCAGCACATCGCGATATGCCCGTTCACACATCGGTGGTTTAATATTTTTTTTTTTACATTTTGTGCGGGCACATAGGAAGCCATCCACAGAGTTGAGATCTTCACGCAGGCAGAGAACACCCCATCCCGAAAAGTGTGCCCTGAAGCAAAGACATCCCTTTAAATTTTTACTCTGAAACTGGCCTCTGTGAGGTCCCAGACTCGTCTAAAGCCTTAAACTAGGCACATTTAAAAAAAAAAATATTATTATGAACGACGGGCGAAGCTTCACCCAAGCGCACATCGCCTACTAAAAAAAAAAAATGGCGGCTAAAAAGCGGAAGCCTTGGGCTTCCGAACAGGAGTGGCTCTACACCGGTTGAGAGCGATCAGACGGGGATAATGCGGCTGGAACCGGTGCACTCAGGATACCACCACTTGGGGACCTAGTAGCAGAATACAATGGCTTAAAGGCTGTTTCCAACGGTTAGGGATGGAAGGCAGATATTCACCGTGTGATCGTCCGAAAGTACACCGATTCTAACTGGCATCTATACCGGCTTAAATGCACGTCTGAACACACCCTGAGGGTTGTACAGTGTCACATGACACCATGCAAACCCAGGACATCACTTCCAGTCACCATAGAGTTTGGGGAGATTTCTAGAGCACCCTGGCAATGTGTGAAACCTCTTCCTGTTATGTGACTAGAAATGATGTCACAGTAGGGTTCCCAGACTGCTGCAGCAGGCAGGGTATCCCCCGCCTTGGGGGCCCTCCACTGGTGCCTTTCAGCCAGCTGGCAGGGGGAATTACCATCAGCAAACTGAGGATTAGGCCTCTGTTGCCCGCAACACTACAATGGTGCTTCCAGCGGTCACTGGAAGTGACACCATCACGTTGCCAGCAAGACATGGACGCTCCGGTATTTGGGCAAAAACTCAATTGTAAAAAAGGCTTTTACCATAAGGGTTTTGCCCAAATAGCAGAGTGTCCCCACATCAAAGGTGAGATGCTGACGTCAGTTCCAGTGCACGCCAGAAGTGACATCTCCATGTTGCCGGCGACAGAGGCCTAGGCCTCAGTTTGCTGCCAGTAAGTCCCCCCCCATCCTCCACCTGTTACCAGGGGGTATCTGGTAACCCTGTGTCATGGCATCACCATGGCATCACTTTATTGGTCCAGTTTCTGCCACTGTTACAGTGGGCAGCAAGTGGGGGGCCAGTGACCAAGGCCAAGAGGCTTTCTCTCTGATAATGCCCCAGAACAACTCCTTTATTTCCTTCCATAAAAATGAATTGTTGCCATTCTCTCATATGGAAGACAACTAAGACTTACCATGCCATCAGGGGCTGAAGACAACCCCACTATTTGGCAGCCCAGCCTTCACCGACGCAGACCCCATGAGAAAAGTACCCCATGAGCAGTAAGGAAAAGGAGAATTGGCGGCGGCGAGAAAGCAATGGCGGCGGCTGAGAGCGACTCAGGAAAGGCAGCGGCTGGATCGAGCGGAGGCGAAGCCGGAGCAACGTGCTGACGTGGGATGCAGCGCGGCAGGAGCCGTCAGGACATTGGCCGAAGCTGCACCCAAGACGCGCCGCTCCGAGGGAGAGAAAAACCGAGACAGCCTGCTCGAGCCCAGCCGACAGCTGTCTGGATCACCGGAACAACAAGGAAGCTACCAGAGAAGAAAGGATGATGCCGAATAAAGGGTGCTGGTAGGCTACCCCCTCCCCTCACTGCATTGTGGCCCTAAGTAGGATTAACTACTACGCTGTAGTACTCTGTGAATCGCTCTGAGACCCATTAGGGGTCATGGGCGGTATACAAATCACATGTAAATAAATAAAATAAAAATAAAAAAATGTGTTTCTGTGGGCAGAATTTGCAGAGACACATTTTGTGGAAGCGCAAAACATGTACACAAAGGAGGATCTCCGCAACATGCGGGCCCGCTTTCTGCACAATCCTCTTGGGCATCGTGTTACGAATCCGATCGCTTTCACCCATTTCCCAAACATTCTAAATCCAACATCTGTAAATAATTGTAGATTCTCACATTCTTTCAGATCTAATTATTGCGCCTTCCATTTTGACAATACAAAAGAAGACAATTTTAACTGTGTTGGATGCGTCTGTGTGTGTGTGTGTGGGGGGGGGGAACCCTGTTGTCTCACATTACCTTTGCTGTTCCCTCTAATGCAAAGAAGAGGAGAAAAGTGTGTTGGTTATTCACACCATGACAAAACTGGATTTGAAACAAGACAGGTTGGTAGAGAGCCAGGGCATCTCTGTGCTAGTTGAAGAGAAAGGGAACAGGTAAGCACAGATGGCCGAACAGCTGCCATCAAATTTAGGAAAAAATATCTTCTTTAATCCCTCCAGCTTCCCTGGCTTTTTTTGTTGTTGTTGTTGTTGCTTAATTCTCTTCCTTAGCATGAAATATTGTGGAAAAACCATTCCAGACTCTTATTTAATTCTCGTTTCTCCCACACATTAATTCACCTCAGGTTTCACTGTATCGTTTGGGCTTCTGCTGAAAGTCTCTCAATATGGAGACGAATAAACCTCGAGGAGTTCGATTTCAAAGCAAGACCCTTTTTTTAAAAAAAGAAAACCCTCCCTTTTGGCTTAAAAACGTTGATGTACTAGTAGGGGTATGCGATTCAAATCACTCTGGGGGCTACGCTTACGTTTTTTACTAAGTCAAATGGGCCATATTGCCATATGGCCAGTGTAAACAGCTTTTCTTTAACTGACTAACCCACTTCCCTCTGAACTCTCTTTTTCTTTCTGCACCCTATAGCATAATCTCTCTTTCGTCAATAAATTATTTTGGACTCCCTCTCTGTTAACTCTCCCTTCTTTTCCACATCCACCCAATAACCCCCTAGGCTTAGAAGAAGCTCAGAAGAGATGAAGCTCAGAAGGGTTGCTATAGAGTCCACCCTCCAAAGCTGCCATTTTCTCCAGGGGGATGGATCTCTGTAGTCTGGAGATAAATTGTAACTTTGGGAGAATTCCAGGCCCCACCTGGAAACTGGCAACCCCATTATTATTATTATTATAGATAGGGGTCATTTCCTGCCGGAGCGCACAGGAGCGAAGCTCCGGCAGTAAAGAGCCCAGGGGGCGGGCACATGCAAAAAGCCCCACCCCCTGCTCCCAGCAGCCCTCAGTCAGAGCAAGAAGCAGCCAGGTAAGCTGCAGAGCACCCCCCCTGCTCCCCAGCCCAAACAGTCCAGTGGCACCTTTAAGACCAGGGTTTATTCAGGTACAAGCTCTCCCTCCTCTGCGAGGACAGATCTGCACGTTCCCCCACCCCAATAGCTAGCAATCAAAAACAGTCCAGTGGAGCCTGAGCAGTGGGTGTTGCCTTCTGACACACTTCTGGTGATGTCAGGGGGCGTGGCATATGCAAAAATGTTATGCTAATGAGTTATGCTAATGAGCTCCTGCACCTCTTTTTCTATGAAATGACCCCTGATTATAGATAAGCATATGGAGCAGAGGTCCATCAGTGGCTATTAGCCACAAGGTATAGATAGGGGCTCTGGGGCAAGGGATGCTCTGTCATCTTGGTGCTTGGGGGGGTCAACCGTGAGAGGACTTCTAATGTCCTGGCCCCACTGGTGGACCTCCTGATGGCACTGGTATTTCTGGTCACTGTGTGACACAGAGTGTTGGACTGGATGGGCTTTTGGCCTGATCCAACATTGGCCTCTCTTATGTTCTTATTTATAGACTGTCATTTGTGAGCATGGTCACTTTATGGGATACAACCAGGCAGTTCCCTGATCCAACAAACCTACAGTCTAAAGTTTGACCTAAGAGCCAGTTTGGTGTAGTGGTTAAGTGCGTGGACTCTAATCTGGGAGAACTGGGTTTGAGTCCCCACTCCTCCACTTGCACCTGCTGGATGACCTTGGGCAAGCCACAGTTCTGGCACAGCTGTTCTTGGAAAAGAG